>NC_085051.1:6097484-6397484 GCF_963662255.1 Cinclus cinclus | reverse complement strand
TTCTCAGCCACTCTTTGATTATGATTCAGTAATGTAAACTTCTGAAATGAGACTCACGAGCGAAGGTGGGCTTGGGACATTGGCTACACAACTCTTTCTTCTGTTGAGGGAAGCAAAGAGAACTAATACAAATAAGGAAAGACTGGGGCAAGAGTGCACGGGTGCACAGCAGCTGTTGGGTTATTTTCCAGTACAAAGGATATCCTGTTGTGAGTATGCCTTGCAGCAAGAAACAGATACTTCTTCAAATTATCTCATACATTTATTACCCAAAAATGCTCACAATAGGTCCCCCAGTACAGAGAAAGTGCACTCATAAGCAGAAATAAATTATTCTGGGCACTATATACCCCCCCAGGTGGCAGTGACAAATGAAAAAAACTTCCCCTCTGGAAGAAGGAGGCAAAACATTGGAATAATTTTCTTCTTCCACCAATCTGAAGCCAGGGAAGGAGCAGAAAGTAGCTCTAACCTTATTGCTTTGGGGATTTCATGGCAGAGACTCCAAAAAATGACAATTGATTTTCTAGATGGAGGAATCATAAAACTTTTGAAGCCCAGATAGATTTAATCTACTGCATTTATAAGAAAATCAGTTAGCACACTGAGAGCTGTTTGATTATTCAGACACAATCTATCTTTGGCAAATCCTTAGTTCATTTTCTACCCTTTTTTCTTTATCTCTCTTTCTTTAATTACAACTTGTCTGGTGCATATCCTTCGCCCACAGCAATTATAACAAGCCTATAACTGCCTTCATTATCTCTTCCTTCAAGGTTTTTTTTAAAACCTTGCATTATGCTGAGGTCAGACTAATGACACTATAGCTGTCCAGATCACTATTTTATGGTGTCATACAAGGTTGGACATGATATGGATTAGAACTAAAAATAAACATAAGGAAATACAGTGGGTAGAGCTGAAAGAGGAATATCTGGCTGGAACTGAAGACCTCTACAAAACCGTAAATATTCATTCCCAATTCTTGAAACAAAAGTACAAATGTCGTGAAATAATATGCAGGCAATAAGCAGTTAATAGGTATTTCTACTCTTCAAGAGAATAAATATCTCATGCTGCTGCAAAACCCTGAAATAGAATTAGGTTCAAACATGCAATGTGCATGATCAACCTCTGAGCAAACACTCCAAGATTTTTATAAGCTCAGAACTCATCAGTCAAATAACTAAGGAAGAGAATTACTGTTAAACAACAAAAAAATTACCAAGAAATGCAGAAGTGGTTATAAAGACTGAACATAATGCAATGTCCATTTAGAAAAGCATGTCCTATCTATTACTCTTATATCCCTGGTATTCCTACTATAAAGAAAAGATACTTTACAATAGAACTGGCAATATTATTGCAGCTCAAGCAATGATTTGATTTCACTTAGAGTACTGTTTTACAAATAGATAAACTGAACTGTAACAAACACAAGGGCCTTTTTAGATTTTAATGCTAATTGAAAGCCTGCTTTGGAGAAGAAGCTAAAAAAGATTGATCTGATTAGTCAATGAAGATTGAGGCTGAGAAGTAATATCTTTACTTGCTTAAACATATTTCTATCAATAAAAATGTAAATAAGTACAGAACTAAAAATAAATATAAAATTCCACAAGAGAGCAGAATAAATTTCATAAATTTTGGTGTCAATAGATGACATAGCCTTCCAGCAGAAAGGGGTATGGGTGACCTTGTCAGGAGGGTAGGAGTAAACTGAAGGGCAGATTTAGCATCACAATCTTCCATCTCTCAAGAGAAATATGCAGCCTTGGTGGAATGACAAGATCACCAACACTGAGGGAAAAACTTCCCATAATAAGGAAGTCAGTGGAAAACCCAAAGGAGGGAGAAAAATAAGGGCAATTCAATATTTTGTACTTACGTAAAAGCTTTTCAGATCCACATTAAACATGTTGGCAACTCCTGAGTTAAGCATGTTCCTCCAGTGAAAATTAATGAAATTTAAGAGACTTAGATACTAGTTTCAGTGAAATATCTGTCAGGATATTGTGATTTCGCAGAATCACTGAATATCTTGAGTAGGAAAGGACCTTTAAGGATCATCTAGAGCAACGCCCCTGCAGTGAGTAGACATCTTCAGCTAGATAAGCTGCTCAGAGCCCTGTCCAGCTTGGCCCTGACTGTTTACAGGGTTGAGGTACTGCTCTCTAGGCAACCTGTGCCAGTGCTTCACAAATCTCATTGGAACAAGATTCTTCCTTGTAGCTAGCCTAACTCTACCCTCTTAATTTAAAGAGTTACCCCTTGTCTCATCTCAACAAGCCCTGCTGAATAGTTTGAGCCCATCTTCCCTGTAAGATCCCTTTAGGTACTGGAAGTGGCTCTAAGGTCTTCCAAACCCTTCTCTTCTCCAGGCTGAACAAAATCAGCTCTCTCAGCCTGTCT
Source organism: Cinclus cinclus (assembly GCF_963662255.1). Taxonomy (NCBI): domain Eukaryota; kingdom Metazoa; phylum Chordata; class Aves; order Passeriformes; family Cinclidae; genus Cinclus; species Cinclus cinclus. The sequence continues at coordinate 6,395,072 of NC_085051.1, read as the reverse complement.
TCATCACACAGGTGGATCCAGCCCTCAGAGAATCTGGTCTGCTCTGGACTTGCTCCAACAGATCCATATCCTTCTTTTGTTGGGGGCTTTGAGGATAAACACAGGACTGCAGCTGGGGGTCTTAGTAGAGTGGAAGAGAGAGGGAGAATCACTTCCCTGGATCTGCTGGTCACATTTCTTTTGATACAGCTCAAAATACAGCTCTTGGCATTCTGTGCTGTCCCATTGCCATGTCATGTCCAGCTTGTCACCCACTGGTACCTCCAAGTCCTTCTCAGCAGGGCCTCTCTGAATCCCTCCACCCTCCAGCCTGAGGGCAGGTCCTCAGCAAATCCTACTGACTTATTCCTTGAACAGCTGGAAGTTTCCTTCCTTAAAATTCAGGGTCCTGATTTTACTCCTTGTCTGGCCTGTATCACTCAGGGTAACTCCTGCAAACTCCACCACTGCATGACCCCCACTGCCCAGGCTGCCTCCAGTCTTGACATCACCAGTCAGCTCATGCTGGACCATTAGGTCCTGTATCACATCCCCTCTAGCAGGGCTGTCAATTACCTGGCTTAAGAAGTTAAGATTTAGAGACACAACACTTGCCTACAGCTCTTCAATGAAGTAAATTTTAATTTGCACTTAAGTAGAGATTGACTGCTAAGACTAATCCACTGCGTTTCCTCTTTTCTCTCCCTAAAACTTGATATCCAAGGATAGTGGGATAATGAAACTACACAAAAATTTACTACAATTCCAGTAAGAATGTTGAATTATCAGGAAAACATGACAACTTAAAATACTCTTAAAATACTTGATAAGATTGATCTTCTAACAGCTGGTTTAGATATTGAAGTTTTCAAATAAAATATAGGTATAAAAGGAAATTATGGGGGGAAAAAACCTGATGTTTAAAAAATAAAAATACTATTGGCCATGATTTGTGTCAGAATGTGAATCTGGGACAAAACATTCAAGCGTGAATGTGGTTGAGCACATGTTTAAATGCTGTTCACAGTAGAGATTAATTTTTCATTTGTTTCAGTGCTGTTCTCAATAAGAATACCATACTAACCTTTCAGATAAAAATCAGTGTGAATGCATCAGTGTTAATGGAGAAACGTCAGCTTTTGCACAACCTAAGAAGCCAAAACCTCACTTTGTGAATTTTTCAAGGACATCTCCAAAGATCATGACCATGACAGTGATCACACACATCATGCATATTGTTCTCAGTTTAATTTTCACCTTGTCTTGTTAGAAAAACAAATGCAAAAATATTTGCATCTTTAGTTAATGTTTTCATGGCAAAGATCAATTATTTTTGTAAAATGAGATTTTATGTTATGGGTATTTTAAAGGTATCCTGCAAGAATTCCTTTTCCTGAAAATTCAGCATTCTTACTGGAACTGTAGTAAATTCACAAGTAATTGAGCCTTAGGATAGTGCTAACATTATAACATCCATTCTTTGCTCTTTTAATAAACATACAGATTTCTTTGTTGGCTGAGTGAACACACTTGTCTTTCAAGATTTCCCTGTCTAGAAATTGTATGTCCCTTGACTCTTCAGTCCATAATTCAGAGAACACCTCCCACATACAGAAATAAAGCTGTCTTGCTGATTACAGAATCATGTACTTTTAACAGGAAAACTCTTTTCAATTTAGCTTCTGTGTACAAATAAAAGTCATAATTCCAGGTATAGTAAGTGCAGATTTAGGAAAAAATCTTCATGTGCATAAGCAAAATTACATTTTCTAATTACATAAGTGTGCATAATATAAGAGGTAATTGACCAACAAATGTTGTGTGTGAATCTGTTTAACCCAACTACATAAGTCATTAATAAAGTGGGAATATAGCTAAGATAATAATTTACAGAGGCAGTATAAATAGTAATTAAGAGCAGTTTGAATGTTTGCCTGCTTTCCCATAATCTTTCTACGTAGATGTCATAAGGAAACAGGAGCAGAGTAACCTGAAACCTGCAACAAATCTAAGCATGAAGTTACATTTAAGATTTCAGGCAGACGCTTCTGCAGGAAGCTCAGAGATCTGCCCAGAAAGATTCACCTGCATAACCAGGTCCTTAGGGAACATGTTTCCAAGCAAAATCTAGGAGCAACACACCAGCTATTCACCTTCAGCACTAAGCCAACTGGGTACATATTGCTAATGCTGTCACCTTTCCAATGAGAAAAAAACACAAATTCCTAATAAATCCAGACTCTTTGAATGTCACTGCTCTTTGAACAGTAACATGACAGCCATCATCAGCTCTACCTCAGCACTGCCAGGGAGTTTATTCATCAAAACCAAAACCACCTTAATTGGCAAACTTCCCTCTTCTGGTCTGAGGCACCACAGGATGTCTAAGCTACTGGCTCCAACTCCACCTCAGTGATAAGCAGAAAGAGTTTGATAGGTACCCTTCATGTTTAACCAATGCCTTTTTGAAATACTATAAAATCCATACAATTATTAGGACAGTCCCAAAATCTAAACCTGGAAGATTGCAGGATGTGAATGTTTGCATCAGACTTCTGTAAGTGCTGTTATCAATCTTAGATGGGCTCACTCAAGGAATATCAATTTGCAGCAAATGGAAAACCTCCAGAACAAATAAAAACATCAGTGTAACCAAAAAAGCCAAATTCAAGTCCAATTTGAATGTAACTTCAAGACCTGACATTGCAGGTGAATGTCTTTACCACTGGATATTCTTTCCATCTTATTTCACCCACAAAATTTGAAAAGCCTTGGGTTTATCCCACTGTGGTAGAGAATCAATTCTGAAATCTCAGGGGGAAAAATCCCTGGTGTGAAAGAGAACTCCTGTACACAACTGTGTCAGATGCTGAATTTAAAGCTGCATTTGCATGTCCTGCCACTCTGTCTTGGCATCTTTCTCCATCCTTGGTGGCTGTGTATATCTGAGCCCTGGGCACTTCTCCAGGAACACACCAAGCCTTCCTCAGGTAGAAATCAAAGTGTAGTTATTTCTGCATATAACAGAAAGCACTTCTGCACAAAGCTTGTGGTGCTGCTTCACCTTTGTGCCTTTCCAAGACTACTATTAATAATAGTGAATAATAATATAATGAAAATTATAAATTATAAAAAAATATAAATTATATTAAATAATATAATGAAAATAATTTTCATAATAATATTATGAAAATTCTCAGGAAATTCCCTACACTTATAACTGGTTCCACAGCTCTGCTGTGTGTTGATTTAGCTCACATACTTCATGGCAGCTATACTTACAAGGTGTCCTATAAAGCAAAAATGCTTATTGTTAGCTATCGTTAGCTTTTAGTTTCCTCATTTATGCTTACATCTTTCAGCTGAATGTATAAACCTGTACTGAAGATTAAAGAATACCATTCCCTAAGAATGGAGCACAACAAAAAAGAATCATTTAAGGAATTGGCAGGATTGGTGGGAATGGGGGGAAACATTCAAACCTCATGAGAGAAATTAGTGTGGAAGAATGTAAGCAAAACCATTCGATCCATATAGTGCAGAGGGAAATTCTGCAGGTATGCAAGAAACAATGTGTTCAGGTAGTATGGGGTGAATCAGATGAACAACTTGGCATGGCAGGATATATCCTATAAATCCTTATTTTATTTTTATTTGGTGAGACACATGAATCCTGCCCACGTGTTACCACTGTGTGCCCATTCATATCCCTCTGGAAAAAAATGCATTTTGTGCCAGTCTGTACTTAGTTCTGAACACCAATTCAGCCTCCAGATAAAAATTCTAAGTTATCCTTTGGAAAAATACTGGTAACCTTTAAAATGTAATTGCTTTTGCAAACTGACAACTAATTATCCAGAAGCGAAATGCACATTAGGCATTCAAATAATGAAATGTCAGTCAATATAATAGAAGTGTCACTTTATTTTTTACTTTCAGAAATTATTTTAGTCTTACAATTAATCTATATATGCATAGGCAAATGTATTTTGCAATTATGCTTATTCACGTAAAATAAAATCTTACAAGGCTGTGCTATTTCTACCTACAGACTGCTTGCTTATGTCCTTGAACTACCACTGGTATTTTTAAAGGTACAAATACCACTACTACTACCAGCTGCTTCAAGCCTGCATTTATTTTTAAGTGCCCTCTGCAGTACTTTGCTGCTTTCCAAGGGAATTTTCTGTCCTCTGATGATTGCTAGAACATACTTATTTTACTGTGTAATGAATCTGGAAGTCAGGCATCCATTTTACTCTGTAATGAATCTGGAAGTCAGACATCCTTACACAGAAACAAACCATGTTAACATTAGGATTTTGAGGTCTGAAAATATGGCTCACCATGAAGCTGCAAAAAAGAGTTACCTCAAGGATGTGTTCAATTTCCCTAAATAATCACAACTAGATTTTGCAAAAGGCAAGATTAAGGATAGTTTACTTAAAACATAAGTTTTTAGCAATGGGGAAGTGATAAGTGCACAGTCAAGACTGTTTGGTAGCATCTTCCCTTGACATCTTAACACATCAGATTACATTACATCAGATCCTTTAAGATCCCTGCCAGCCCTGAGGCCAGCACACCTGCACCCTCCTCATGGATGCTCAAGGAGGCTGCCTCAGGCAGGGGAGCATTTCCCAGTTACATGTGTCTTGGTCCAGCTGCTAAACCCTGTCAGGGGCCAACGAGAGCAGATGCTCAAGCCTTCTTCCTCCTTGTCCCTTCAGAGCAGAAAGGATGCTTCTTACCCCTGTGTTTCACTTTACAGACTCACTCCCTGAGGTAGGGCATGGCTACATTGCATGGAAGCACAAGACTCAGTTTTTTCCACTTTTATATTTCAAAAAAGGTATTAACCATGGCAGTGCAAACAGTGAAATTGAGAATGCACTCCTCTGAGTACTGTAACATTTGCACCCCAGTGCAACTGGTTTCTTAGAAAGCCCTAAGTATATCACATAGAAATAAACACATCTGCTGTAGATTTACATACTGCCTGTGTATATTCAGATTCACATAGACTGATGCAGATTAAAGCAATTAAAATATTTTCCAAAGCCCGTAGGTATATTTTGTACCTATGTATGTATAAATACTCATCTACACATACACGTACTCTTTTGTGAGGTTACAGGCACAGGTGAGTGTGTGCACAATAAACCAGAATTCAATGTGAGCAAAAGAAACAAAATAAGTTCAAAATGATACAGATGTGAAACTAGTACTCATGCTGTAATGCCATATTTCAACAAAACAATTTGGAAGTACAAAATAAGATGTGGAGTATTTGAATAGTCAGAAATGTAGCCCTGCTCCAAACACATCCATCATTTTATCTGTAAAATTCATTCTATTTCAGCTGCATCCCTGCTTAAGGTGACACTATAAGTGGGCACAAAAATACATCATCTGTATATTTTTTAGTAACAATAGTTACTCTAACAGGTTGCCCCTTTTTTTTTAAATATAGTTAGACACTTCTTAAAATGCTTTATTTCCTGTCTCAGTCCAAGTATGGTTTCTATTGAATAATTTATAGAACCACGGGATTATAGCATGGTTAAGATTAGAAGTGACCTGAAAGACTGTAGTTTCAAACCCCCTGCCATGGGCAGGGACACCTTTCACTAGACCTAGTTTTTCAAAGCTCCATCCAACCTGGCTTTGGACACTTCCAGGGTTGGGGAGCCACAGCTTCTCTGGGCACCCTGTGCCAGGTGCCTCACCACTGTCATAATGAAGAATTTCTTCCTAATATCCAATATAAAACTACTCTCCTACAGTTTGAGGCCATTTCCCCTTGTCCCTTATGCCCCCTTGCATACTCCTCATATGGTTTCCCCTCCAGACCCTTCACTATCCCCATTGCCCTGTTTTGGACACTCTCTAACACCTTAATTTCTTTTTTTATATTGAGGTGCCCAAACTGCACACAGGACTCAAGGTGAGGCTGCACCAGTTTAGAGCAGAGCAGGACAATCCTCTCCTTTGCCCACCCAGAGATGTTGTGCCTGATGCCCCTCAAGACATGGTTATCAAATGTAAAATCAACCATCTGGTCCCAGTGTGACTCTGCACCCCACCCAGGCTTCTCATCAGGGCCTGTCTGAGTCATTCTGAATTCATTTTGGTTTCAATGAGAATAAAAATAGTATTTCCTACATTATAAAGGAAAAAGCAGAGATTTTTCAGGGCAACGTTTTAACTTAAATAACTGAAAACTTAGAGTTCTAATTTGTCCCCGTAAGTCCTACTGAGAAATAGGTATAGTATTTTGGAAAACAAAAGGCCTTGATTGGTCTAAATTATAAGCTTTTTGGAAATGGTATGCAGAGTTTTTGTTAAACTCACTAGGTGGTCACACAGATTTGTAACTTTATGCTAACTCAGACACTAATTTAGCCACATATTTTACAGGAAGAGCAGGAACAGAAATAGGTGGTTTAAGTCCTTTCACCCCTCTTATTAATTTTTCATTACAATAACTCTTCAGTCAATTAAAAACTCAAGAATTATTAACTGTTCCATCTCCATGTATATGCAAATTACTGAACTTTATTTAGTATATATAGCTGTAATTTAATGGGCTCACAATGAGACTCTTGCCTGATTCATAACATGCAAGAATAAAATAGAAATTGCCTCTGTAGTTGCGAAAATTGATAATGCAGTTCATTCTTGAGGTACCCTGCAGATGCAGGCACCATTTTTTGATCATCGTGATCAAGATACCTGTATGACTTCACTGAGCATCTCTCCCTCCCCAGGTATCTGTGCCTAATACCAAGGAAAACCAGACAGCATAGCAAGAGCCACAGTCACATCTGGCCATAGGGGTAGGTGCACATCTGAGAACCAGAGCTATAATCACAGAAAGCATACAGTCTGTGTATGGTAACAGATGCAGGAAAGTGTAATTTTGATGTTCTCACAAGGACAATATTTGGAGTTGTCTTCAACTTTGATATTTCCCATTTTGTTCTGGTGCTTAAATGCACACCATTCCTTCTTTGTTGGATAATTGCAATTGAGCAGATAAACCACAGTTATGCTTTTCCTTTATAATGGAAGATTCATACTTACTTCCAGAAAACATTCACATAATAAAATGGAGTACTATTAAACATTAATGATGAAAGCTTGAAACCTGTTTTGATGAGAATTTGTGCCTGCGACATGCAGCAAGGCAAACATCTGCTGTAAATAACACAAGGGAGGTAGAAATATGAGCATTCAGTTTTCTAAACAGAATTTTTAGCAGCTGATTTTTCATCTATTCATCAAGCTCTTTTTTTTCAGCAAGAGAATAGGAAAAGGAGCAAGGATGGCTGGGTAAACATTGTGTCTCTGCTTCCTCTGTAAAAGGATAGAGCTAGCTCACGCATTTTAAATATCTACAGAGCCAGTTGTTATGAAGACTATGCTTTGATGCTATGTTGATATCTCTGTGATTATCTGAGTCATTTCCATGGAAAAGGAAAGAGCAAGGAACACTCTTTTATATTATTCCATGGTAAAATGGGAAGATGGAGCAGCCATGAAGCAGATATTCTCACTGCACTGCTTTACCCTCCCCCTGCCCCACCTTCCCACTCACTTTCCCAAGATTCAGGTGTGTAATAGTGCTATTTTGGAGGTGAGTGAGCTGTGACTGGTTCATAGCAAGCTTTTTCAGTGAACCAATTTTAATTTTTAGTAATACTAAGCAGAGCAACCACAAACAGAAAGAATGATTTTGCGATGACAGCGATGAATTTCTTGCTATTTCCTCTATCGCAGTAAGGAAATGGGAAATACATCCAAAAAACATTTTCTTCTGCAGATTCATCCTCACTAGATCATATTTTATTGCTATTATATGAACACTCTATTGAGATACTTGTGCTTAGAGAACACCTTCTCATTTTTGCAATTTCCCTTTTATAACTCTAGAATTCCAGCTAATTTCTGCCTCATTACTTTAATATAATTCCTCACTGATGAGAATCTTAGAAGGGACACATTTTATGACTTCAGCTCCTCTTCATGAAAAGATTGTAAAAATATGTATAAAAGTGATTGAGTCCAACAGAAAAAGAACAGGCCTTAAAGGCTGAGCCTGTATCTATTTATTTCTAAAGATTTTTCTCCCTTGTGCCACTGAATGACCAAAGGAAAGAAAAAGGAAACTTCATATATCAGGTAAAAAAATTAATAAAAGGAAGAACACAGTATGAGATTGATTTTATTTTTTTTTTACTAGACCCACCAGCTCCTCCTGAGGATAAAAGATCAAGGTTGAGGATATATGTTAAAATTAACCTGGTAAGAAACTCAGAACTTTTGCAACAGATAATAACCACAGTACTAGTTTCAGACACGTAAAAATATTTAGGTGTCATCACTACCACAAAATTAACCCAAAGTAGAAAAACTAACAGAAAACCCACAAAACAAGCTAAACTCATTTTTGAACACCACACTCCCTCCTCAATCACAATATGCAATTAATCCTCTCCTGCCATTTCTATTCCCAGTGTCATGCCATATTGAGCGCTCTTGGCACTGGAGGTCACTTAGAACCAATTACCACTCAGCTGTCCATTTCTCAGGACTGTGTGCTTTCTGTGTTTTTAGGCACACGAGGAGCAGCTGTCAGATCCACCTTTCAGCAGCTTAACAAGCACTAAGATGCTCTCTCCAGGTTCAGTGGCTGCTCACTGTTAGGCTGCTTTCAATTCAGTCAAGGGGTTGAACTCTTGCTTCTCCCCTAGCAGTAGCCTTGCAAAATTATCTCAGCTGGAAGTCAGTCCCCACTCCCTAAATTTTCATCTCTGCCTTTAAGTAGTGGATTTTGTAGCAGACTGTGCAGCGGTTTCAAGAAGTGATTTCAGGACATATGGGAAATTCATGGCCTCCAAATCTGTTAGTTGATGAATGCCAGGGGTTATCTAATAACAGGATGATTAACAGTTTCAGCACTACCACTGTGCAACCAACACTTCCTTCTTAGGACACGAAATTAATAGAATGTCATGGCTAAACGCTTTTATGGATCAGGGAAATGGGGAAGAAGTAGGAAGGCAAGAGATCAGAAGTTTCACAGTTCCTCTCACCATAGCTCTGTGCTAAGTACTCAGTGCTGGGTGAACCCTAGCACAGATATGGAAGAAGCAGGACTTAGAGTGGGTCTACTCACCCAAAATACTGGGAAAGAAACACCCAATCAGTTTAATCAGAGTTCTGCTGATTACAGACAATAAGAAATGCTATTATAATGGGTTATGTAGCTTTTCCCAAAATTGTGCTCACGTGCAGTTACCCTGTGGGTTTTTTGGACCTGCTAGCAAACATCATCCTTGGAAGTACATAAGTAGAAGCATATGGATCCCCTGGTGACTATCTTGCTAAGATAAACCCCACAAAGAAACCACTCCATGTCTGGTGGTAATCTGTAATTGCTGAACTTCCAGCTAATAACATTCCTTCCCCAGGGCTCTGAGAGCTGCTCTTTGGAACACTATACATATTATGAGTGACAGACCTCTGAGCTGACACCTACAGCCTGTGGGAAACAGGCCTTGAGTTTGCACATAATTTTCAACCATTTTAAGCACAGACCAGTGCTACTCACTGATATAAGGAATAGCAGCTGTGGAACTTCCTCTTGAAAATGCTTCAGCTAAAATAAAGCTGCCAAGGTGTCCTGATATAGGCCATCTTGTTTCTTGCACAGAACATTGTCATAAAACTAAATGCTGCAACAGGAGCAGACAGCATGCCAAGCAGACACTGCTGATCTGAAATGTATCCAAAATAACTAAAACTTCTAAGCCTGGAAATTCTGGCTAGAAAATCCATTACAATAACCTTTCCAGCACTGGCACTCTGGGATCTGGAAAGTAGTCTGTTCTCTTGGTCTTGTTAAGTCCTTGATTTATACTCACTTTTATGTTCAGCCCCAAATAAGTCAGATTCTACTCAGTTAGAGTCTGAACTAGAGAATGTTTCCTTACTCAGCTGAGTGGTGTTCCACCATCACAATGAAATAAAAAAGGCTGCGAAAATTTTTATCTTCTTTTTTTTTTAGAACCGAAGCTTGCTATGCCTATTTTTTTTTGTAACTACTCCATTTTCTAGGAACCTAGTTAGACCAGGAAAATACTACCAGTTACCTGTCTATCTGTGAAAAATTATCACATAAAAGAAGCAATACACCAGATTAGAACCAAAAAACAGTCCCCCAAAAATAACCACATCTGCAGAAGAGAATTCCACCAATAAACCTGTTCTGGTGCAAGTATAGCAGGGAGAAATCTTTTCTAAGCAAAATACAACTAGACCTTGGCTAATCCTTCACACTGAAATAAAGTTATATTTGTGTACCTGGGAAAACTCTAATAAGTATTGTAGTCAAAGAAATGAGTCTGATAGAAAAGGGAGAGTAATCCTGTATTCGCATGTTTAAAAGTCTTGGACTGGTTCTTCAGTATTTGCCATTTAGATTTCACTTCTAATTTTCTTGCCCAGCACAGCAATCACTGCCAGTTTCAGTTACAGGTGCACTGATAGATTACTAAAAGATGCTGAGAAAGAGTCCTAAGTTCATTTATGAGTTCAATTATGTTGTCAGAAGGATAGTATCAGTTTTCTTGGTCCCTACCTTGTTTTCTTCCACTATTTTCAACTTCTCAGAAGGAAAAGTCCCAGACTCCCATATTTGTCCTTTCCTTACTGGAAGCCTCCACAGTGAAGATGAGGCATTATCAGAAGATGTTCTGTCACTGCTGGTGGGCAGCGACACAGAGACTGGTCCAGCCGGGAAGGTGCGTGGGAAAAATGGAGAGATGAGAACAACGAGAACAAGCTGGAAATCAAAGGAATTTACTAATGGTTAAAATAAAAAACGAAGAACCTGTGAGCAGTACAAGGGATCATATCTCAAGGACCCTGGAACCAGGAAGTCACAACAATGTACAGGGTGAGGTAGAGGGTGCAGAGTACAATCAATAATGAGGATGTGAAACAGAACCATATATGCAATGGGCAGTCAGCCAACCATGTATCAAAGCTAAGAACATATTATTTGTAATATTTGTAATGAACTGATTAACATATTAGCTCCCATGAAAAAACTCTTCTATTCCCTTTCCCTAATGTAAAGGATGTTCTCTTGCCTAGCTTGGTGCTTCCCAGGCTCAGAGGTTGATGCTGTCTGTGTACACAGGCGAAGCCACTCCTCTGTCCATCCCCACCAGACCCATTTCTACAGTGTTATAATGTGGGAATCACTCATCTCTTAAATCTTTGATGCTGTTATATATTAAAAGATAAATGTAAGCAATTTCTTTTAACAGTAGGGATATGTAAGAAGAAAATATGATCTGGCAAAATTAAAAATGTGCTTTAATTCCTGTATACCATTAGATAGCTAAGTTAACCATCAGTCCCTGATAATGACTCATTCATTTATTTAGACAGCAGGGCTGATGTCCCACTTTCGGTGGATTATCAATAAGAGTCCTAATTAAAGGGAAAACAACTATTTCTTCTACATGTTTATACAAAAGAGTTAAGAAAAAACAGACCTTTCATACTGGAAAATTTTGTCAAATTTCATATAGGGCTTTTTGCAATAATAATTTTGAATACCGTGGTAGGAAGCTGATTTGATCTGCTCTTAATCAGCCTTGTGAAGATGCAGTAATTTGGTGAAATTGAAATTTACTCTTACTTGTGTATTATTTTAATAAAATCTTGAATCTCAAGCCTGTTGCCTGGAAAAGGCAATTTCACTCAGGAGTTTGAGAAATGTGGCTCAGTTTCTGAAGTCAAGCCTTTGTCCATAACAGTGCAAATAGACCAATTTTTATGACAATTACAGGACTAGAGGGTGAAAAATCGCCTTGGCCAGCATCCATTTCAAATTGATATTTATTGCTGAAGGCTGATGAATGGGTTTCACATGTAATTGTTACACTGAAATCCCCATGTGAAGCCTATTCTACCCTTCGAGAGAAGGAACACAGCCCGACAGTGCAGGATTCCATCCGTGAGAATGTTCTTCCTTGGGCTTACAGGATGCTGTTTCAGTCCCCTCACTTGTGAACCACTCTCAGTTGTTTAACTACAGCCAAAGAGGTGACCTGGAGCAGCAGGTGGTCACACGGCACTCTGAAGTATGTGTGAACTACACACATCCTGCTACAGGAAAATCCCACATAGTACCATATGAATATATGTATCACATTGACATACTTGTCCATAAAGTTCACATGAAAAGCCAGCACATCTACCAACTCTTTTTGAGTTGTATCACTCAAAGATATTTCATCCTTTTGGAGATGAAAATACTTTGTGACACTGTGACAGTTTTGCTGTTCTCAGTTTTCTTCCAGATCTGAATCTCTTCATAGGCTAGAAGGAAAAAAAAAGAGGCTCATTTTCAAAACTCACATGTACAGCAGGTGCTTCACAAGACCAGATTTAACTAGTGAATCTCCTTGTCATACCCAGATGAGATAAGGCTTCCCTAGAAAAAAATGACAGCAACCGAAGAAGAAAAGATATTATATATCACCAGTGAAAAAAACACAGGTAATACTTTTCCTTTTCCTAAAATTGGACTACTTCAGCTAAGGCAAGGATACATATTCTGGAGTCTCAAGTGCTAGCTGCAGGCTGCAGTGCTGCTGGCCAGGATGACCAGGACAGACGTGCAGAACTTTGGCACCCCTTGTCCAAGCTGGAATGCTCCCAGTGCTCCTCAAGCTCTGTGAGCAGGACAATGTCAGTCTATTCCCATGGAGGGACAAGCCCTGGCCCTGGCTGCCCTGAGACTGCCTGTAGTCACCTGCAGTCAGGGGGAGGAGGCATACTGGGATGGAGGCAGCTGCTTTGGCATAGTGCTGGTGAGCCCTGTGCCACCATTGGCCTCTCCTTCCTGCCCTGTCCCCCGCCTGGTGCCTCCTCTTGGGGGGCTGGGTTTATCTTCTTCATGGGAATCCTCTCCCAACGACCCACTGTGGGTGTCCCTGGGAGACACTGCCTTCCAAGGAAGGTGCTCTGCTCTCCTGGAGTGGTCCCCAGCAAAGTCTCCTGATTGCACAGTAGCTGGTACCCATACTTAGGCATCTGTCCACCTAGCTACATTTAGATTCCATCACCTCCAAGCAGCAGTAGTGTGCATTTCTCTCCACCATCTGTCTTTACTATGGAGCCACTGTAAAAACATATAATGTGCTTATTGAATAGTATCAGAAAGAAAAATCCCAAACCCTTAGTTCAGAATGTGCAATTCTATGCCACTCCAAACAATAAAATTCTTTTGTTTGGAAGAGACCCTTGAGATCATCCAATCCAGAATGAAAAGTGTTCATATAAATTTGTCCAGTATATAAAGTGGTAATGGAATAAGGTATTATGTCTCTGAACTTTTTCACCTATGCAGAATACAATCAAAACTCGCAGATGGGAGGTGATCATAAATTTATTAGTAATTTAGCATAGTCTTAATATTTATTTAGAGACAAAAACATTTTAATTACTGCTAGGAACCTTGCCTCACTTCTATTTCTCCGTCTGCCATATTTTTATTTCACCAGACTTCAATTTGTTCAAATTTGCTTGTCAGCAAACCTGGTATGTCAAAAAATTGCTCAACTGAGAAGCTCAGTCTTGAAGTGTTTATGCTATCATATGACACACACAATATTTTATTTATGGATAATTAAAATCATTAAATGCTGATAATTAAAATTATTAAATTTGTATCCTGTCTAGCATGTTGACACAGCACTACCAGGAAAGAAAGTTCATTTTGTCTTCACATGCAAAAGCATGAGAGGACAGACATGGCAGAACATTTTGACTGATACAGCAAAGTTCTTATGACATAGAAAAGTAATGTGTGTGTTTTTCCTGGTTTTTTTTATTTTTGTTGTTGTATACTTTTTTTAAAAAATACACAAAGTTCAGTCATTCAAGAAAATCATCACAGAGTAATTGCCACACCAATACTATTTAGCATGTTCCTTTCTCCTTCTTTCCCTGATTGAAACCCACATCAAGTAATTACATGCAATTAAACATATTCTTTCCAAGGCTTTTGCCTTGTTTTCTTTTTTCATTTCACTACAATTACTGTGAATTTCCTTTTACTAATCAACTTGCACTTTTCAGGAAAATTTGCATGCATTTTATGCATCAAAAGGGCTAATACCTCAAAGAGGAGGCTCTTTGTAGTCTGCCCTGATGGAGGGCCATTTCATCCAAATTTCCTAATTTTCATCCAAGTTTGTTCTATGCCTCATCAAGGGTCTGATAATAGGCTCTACACAGCAGAAATAGTCAAATTGCAGTTTGAACTGGAAAAGTTGTTTTTTTTATTTGCTGTATGGTAGCATTTACATGAATCTTCAACTACAAAAGGGAGCTTCTTAAACAAGAGTATTGTAAATCAAGCAGTTAGTTCACTTGAGATAGGAACCTAATATGACAAAAACATGAGAAAAACATTCTCCAAAAGAATTCATCCCACCACTGAATTTTTATGCTGTTTGAGACACAGACTGCCTTTGGATGCCTAAGGAGGTCGTAAGAGCTACACAGGCAACACAACACTATGATGCAAGTAACAAACACATGTAAGTCAGCAGTGATAGACATAAAGGGCAGGATCTCTGTCCTTTATCAAATCACTATTGTTAGTATCTTCTCAGTCTCAAATATTTTAGGAACACAAACACTTTTCACCCTCCATTAAATAACATGGTATTGACTTCTCTCTATACTAAAGATAGAAGAAATGTGCTGCAGCCTCACCTGGAATAGCTATAACAACTCCTATTTGTAATTTTCAGAGATGATCTGTCCAATTGCTAAGTAAAACAGAATAATAACAGCTGTTACACCAACAGAAATATATTCAGAAACCAACAAAACTAATAAACCTTTTCTTCACAGCTTCTTCCACTCTCCATCATACTTGTTTCTGGTCCTTTCTGTGAACCAGTTGCCACCAAAAACATATTGGGAAAATGGAGAGCCTGAAGAAATCCATTCCTCGATATACATCCATATGTTCATAGCACTCAAAACACCACTGAATTTTCCTTGAGCATGTGAGCATATGGTAACAATGCACTTCAAGACAATTACTGCATGATGCTTACAGCCAAACTATCCAAACAGACCGATCCACCTTAACATCAGCAGCCCTAAGCACAGCTGAGCACGCCCTAGAAACAAAATCTCTCCTAGCGCTTGTTTCTCTATGTAGCAGGATGATGAGCTCCATCCAGTGTGCTGCATCCAGTGGTTACCTGGCAGTGATTTCAGCTCACCTGTTTGAATTTCTGCTGAAATGGAAGGGCAGGTTGTTTTCAGAGGCTGTGACTAGACAGAAGGCAGCGCTGGAATCAGCTGGGAACTTGGGTACTCAGTAGCTCCCCACCTGAGAACTCCTCGCGTGTTTTTTGTTTTGCTGAAAATCTAATTTTGTCACTGGTCTGGAAGGAGGAGTATTCTTGAATAATTTTCATCTGAGAAAAAGTCACCAGTCCCATATTATAGAAAAATATTCTTATCTAAATGTGTGATGTGCCTTTGATTGCATCATAATTTTGAACAGAGAACAATTCTATATGTGAGGAATGGTCCTGAGCTCACACTGTGGTTTGGTCAGTGTGACTATATCCTCAGGGAAGCCACTGGAGTATGGCAAGGGGTCACACTCACTGGAACTAAGGTGTTCCATCCTCAGGCAAATATAAACCAGAAAATCCAAGTATTGAATCTCTTTTGTCCTAGGATGGTCCTTACTTGGAGTCAATCCAGTAGTGATCATATAATCAGTCAGAATCAAGACATTATGATTAAAACCCACAAAACTAACAAAGTAGTACTTTTATTCCATATATAAACTCCCATGTACTGGCAACTTAACTGAGCTGTGTTTTCTTTTGCATAGAGGCATACTAGCAGCTTGTATTCTTTGGGTTAGATTTTGCCAGGATTTGGAAAACTACTGCTTCAATAGCTGAGATAACGCTTAGCTTCTACATGTGCTACAAAATAAGGAAAGTGGATTATGTTAATAGATCCAATTGTTTTCCCCTGGCCATTTTAATACTGGAATTTCAGTTTGGTAAGGATAAAGGGTAAAGCATGGGATGGAAGATGTGTGAAGGAGTTAGGAGAAGATAAAAATTTTGTCCTGCACACAGTTAATAAATTAGGAGGAGGTCTGGTGTTAATACATTTCAATCTTTTTTCTCTATGTGTTAAACCATTTATTTTTGTCTAAGCATTGGTTCCCTGTCTGAAATTAAAATGATGAATAGTGGATATGTTATGGACAGTGGAAGCTGAAAGTCAAACTAAGTAATAGATGGATTCTGAAAACTCAGCAGAGTTAGGCTACCAAAGTCAAAGGACTCCAATATCTTATTTTCTATTTTAACCTAAAAAGGATAGTCTGATGATATTTCAGGAGAAAATTGAGGTCGGGAAAACAATTAGAATTTTAAAAAGTAAAATGTCAGAAGTTCCGTACTTGACTGTAATCAATTTAGTCCACACAGCTATGAAGAGGGTGATATCAGCAGTAATCAATTCCTAATGTTATTGTTTCCTGTGGGTATAATGAATTATAGGAACATAAATGCTCAAGAGTGAAGTTTATGTTTAGGTTCTTCAAAATACAAACTTCTAAGGATTATGATAATGCTTGGGTTTCCCTTCTTCCTCAGAGAATTGCACTGAGTTTTAATTGTGGTCTGGGTTAAGGTTTGGAAAACTGAGCAGATCTTAAAAGTAAAACTTTGGTTAGCTGTTACATGCTTATAGAGTTAGGGAGAATGATATGAACACTGGCCAGTGCCAGTAGAAAGCTACAGCTGTGGTTGGTGTTGAGACTGGGGTCAGAGCTAGAGTTCAAGAATCACAGTCTCACCTCTTTCTAGTTCGATTGCTGTGCATCCACGCATTTGGAGGTGGTTTTGTTTTGAGAGGGTCCTACAGTGGTTTCCTGAGTTTGACACACATAAACAAAATTACTTTTCTATGCAGATTATGCTCAGCAAGTCCTAAAGGTCTCCAAAGGCTGTACTTTGGCTTCTCAAGACCTTTTACCCCAAGTCCAACTGATATATATGGGCCTGGTCAAATGGCTACCTCTCACAGTTGCCTCCATGAACTACCTCCAGTTCCTCTCATCCTTCTCTCAGAAAGGACTTAACACAGAATCAGTACTCTCACCTTGTATTTTGCTTTGACAATTTACGCTTCTATTTTTAATCTGAAAAAAATCATCAGTAACTCAAATGGGTGTAGGAAAATACCTTATTTTTTCCCTGTCAACCTACGGTATCACTGAACAGTTTTATGAGGGAAAGTTTCATTTGCCTTTCAGTCATCAGGCATTGGTCAGCATTCAAGGAAGCATATCCATTCAGATGAAGAACTGTCTTGTTTCAGTACTGAGCAGTCAAATTAATCCTTGAAGCAAAAACAATTAATATTTGTAAGGGATATATGGCAGACATTAATTTAGGCTACTGTAGGAGGTAAAGGTGGTGTATCTTAAGTATCCTGACAGGACATACCAGTAGATTTTATTCTACAGAAAACATGTAAATCTGGGAAACATGGGTTTTATTTTTAACTTACATTTAAAAAAAGGCAGCTGAATTAGTAATAGCTCTATGAAGTGTTTATCTCCACAAAGAAAAACTGCCAAAATACCCAATTCCAGCATCTTTTCTTGCCTCATTTTAGACAGCATATGGATAGAAAAATGGCACAAATATCTATATATAATTAAGTAAAAAAAGTCCCCCTAAATGAGGGACTGCTTTGCTTCAGAACTACATTTTAGACTACTCATTCAACACCAATATTACTGCAAAAGCAAATACCAAAGACTAAATCTCTGCCACTGAAGGCTGCATTCTTTATGGAGCCTTATGGTGACTCACAGTTGCCCTTTGGACAAAGGAAAACACTAGGAAACCCATATGCTAGAGCTCATTATCTCCCATGTGGGGAAGAATGATCATATTGGGAAAGGGAAGCCACAGTGAAGGAACATGCCATGAAACTTGCAGCAAGGAACTATTCCAGCCACTCTAATTTACAGCATCCCCGGAATTGTGTTAAATTGCCATCTCGATTTACCCTCTGTTGACTTATCACAAGAAAGATTATTAAATTTTATTATTTGAGCTTTTAGGGATTCTTGGTCACAGCCTTAATGGCACAAACAGTGTTTTAATACTTACTGGGAAAGACAATAAGAAAATTACTGCTTTGTCTTCCAATGGCAAAAATTAATTTTAAAAATGTGGAGGAAGAAGTTACATGCCCCAAAGACCACAGAACTTTCTTGTACTTCAAAAACTGTAAAGCTGTGAGGCACAGAGAGTTTCTGAATCAGACTGACATTCATCCACAGTGTCTTGGAGTCACAGGGATAGAACTTCCAGTTATGTTTGCTGCCTGGAAAATATCAATAAAAAAGAGACCTTCGGTAAATATCATTCCAAAGCCAGCTGGCACTAAGTAGGGCACCCATATACACCCACAGCATTATAGTGCAAACTCTGACCCTGTCTCCAGCAGGAAGGCATCTGCTTCCTTGGTATGAAAGCCCATATACGAGATTCCCAGACATCAAAATTATAAAGCTTTTATAGTGACAAGTGGCATATACCAGCATCAATTACCTACCTTTCATTACTGCTACTGGACCAGAAAATATCATACGTGGAGCACCTGCATTATTGAAGTATCAAAAAAAAGGGAAGAATAATAGATGTATTTTCTGTAAAATGCTATAAAACACATGGCATGACACCTAGATCTTTTAAGCATCTTACTCATTTTTGCTTGTAATAAAGAATTTCTTACTGGATGGTGTTGAACACTGGCAGGGCGTCATTTACAAGCCCTTTGAAACATGGTCCTGGGAAAATCAAGAGGAAGAAGGTGATCAGGGATAGACAGCATGGATTTATGGTAAATAATGCTTGAACAACTTGCCTATCCTCTATGATAAAATGTCTAGATCTGTGGATAAGGGTAGACATGTGGATGCCATCTACCTTGGCTTTAGCAGGAGTTTTGACACTGCCTGCCACTACACTCTTGTTGCCCACTGTGGTCTGTATAGGCGAACAGTTAGATGAGTAAAAAATCTGGTTGGATGGAGGGGTTCAGAGAGTAGCAGTTAATGGTCATTCTCCACCTGGAAGGAGAAGAGTACCTGGCAGGGGTCTGTGTGTCAAAGGGGGGCCTTAGGAACTGTACTGTGACCTTTCCCGTTTATTATCTTCATCAGTGTTCACTCACCTCCTGCAACGATGAGGAAGACATTATGGAGCTCAGCAAGTTAGCAGATGACTAAAAAATGAGGGACCAGCTGAAGCTGTCAGTGGCAATGCTGCCATTCAGAAGGACTAAGAGAAGAAGCTTGGAGAAAAGCCAACTTCTGGAGAATTGAACAGCAGGTTTTGAATACCTTTTTGAAGAGGTCCTCAAGAAGACGGAGCCAGGCTGTTTGAAGAGCTGCCTGGCAGCAGGAAAAAAGGAAACAGGTATCTGCCTCTGATTATATTAATTCTATAATACGTGCTCATGTAGAAAACATGAAAGGAATTAATCCTCAGGTTTTATTGAATGGATAAAAAACATTTGCATGGCTTTACAATCTGTCATGCATTTCAACATGCTGCACTCAGGGGATTTCTGACATAGCTCCCACAGGCCAAAGACATCCCAAGTATTAAGACATTTTTAAAGATTGTCTGAATAACCATTTTTCCTCCTTGTCCCCTAATCTCCAGTGCATAAAGTGTGTCTCTAGGTGTGGATACAAACCACAGTTATTGCACATATCTCATCGTGGTATAAATACCAATTTTTAGCAAAATAATTGCTTTACATAGTCATGTTGTATTTCTGCATTATGATGTTTGCAAAATCACGTTTTAGGAAGCATTTGTCAACACACTTTCTCAGCAGAACAGATGTTTACCTAAAGACTCGGATTCTTTTTAACTTTTTCTGGTTTGGGAGGAAATAAGCTTTGGGGTCTCCAGGATTTGAATGCAAACTATTACTTTCACTTTCAAGTTTGGGCCGTTGTTTCCTCATGTTAACTGTTTTCCAACTGTGAAAGGGCATTTCCTTCTCTAGTCACCAAGCTGAGAGGGTTAAGATGAAAATTGTACATTTGAGAAGAAAGCAGGATAACTTTAAAGCTCAAAGACTCTATGACCACTAAGTGCAAAGAACCACTTATCTGAGAACAAGTCACAGTGGAATCAGCATCAGCAGAAGGAAAGCACAAACAGAGACTTATTTTTTCATTATCTGCAGAGACCCGACAGCACCTTCTAGTACCTAAAGGGGCTACAAGAGAGCTGGAGAGGGACTTCTTCCAATGGCATCCAGTAATAGAACACAGGGGCCTGGCTTCAAACTGGAAGAGTGTTGGATTACATCACATACTAGGAAAAAATTATTTACTGTGAGGCACTGGCACAGGTTTCCCAGAAAAGCTGTGGATTCTCCATCCCTGGAAGTGTTCAAGGCCAGGTTGGATGGGCCTTGAGGAACTGATCTAGTAGAAGGTGTTCCTCCCCATGGCAGGGAAATTGGAGCTAGATGGTCTTAAAGGTCCCCTTGAACCCAAAGCATTCTGTGATACCATGATAATTTGGAATTTAACAACAGTTATGTGATAGCAAACAATGAGACTGGGTTAAAATAATCTAGTGGTTTTTGCATACCTTCCATAATTGCAACCTGACCAGCTAGGTGAAGTAAATGTTTAAATAAAGGAACATAATACAATATAATTTTTAGATTTCAGAATTCTGAAACAAAAGATTTTTTTTAATAAGATTTATGAAGCCTACTCTTCTCTGTAGAAAAGAAGTGCAAACAGGCCTTAAGTGTAGTAGCACATTCATTCTCTGCAGAGGAAAGTGTTCTTTCAAAGGCAGGTATTTCTTAAACAGATGATTAAAGCATTGCTGTAGATGATTTATTTGTATAATACTCTTCTTTCTGTATCCTATATGCAAATTATTACAAAACTGGTAGCTATTCTATAACTAATCCAAAGTCCACAGTTACAAGGTCACACCAATGTAGTACTGAATGCTTACAGCAAGGTGGGGAGGAAAAAACTCTCACAGAACTCTATAAAGCAAAAGGCTAAATTTTGCTTTCAAAAAGCCAGTTGCATTGGGCAGGTTTTTTGGTTTTCAAAGACAGCAATGGCTTTTTAATCATACATCAAACCCCATATATTATGTCTACTGCTGTTTATCCTCTGTTTTGAGTAGAATCTCTATATAGAGATAATGTAGGTATTTGGAGGGACCTGGAGGTGCTCTCACTTGAGCTCCTTGTTTTGGAAGAGGAACCAAAGCTCAGAGATCATAAAAAGTTCAGAGGAGACCACAGCATGAGCCCCTGACGAATGAATGGGTGCAAACAGCAGCCCTGCTGCCTGTCAGGATGGACTGAGCTTCGTGGTGCCAACATTCCCACTTCTGTATCCCTGCCCGGGTGCTGCTTCAGGATCCTCCCGTTAGCAAGGTAATGAAGTAAATTCACTCTTTGTATTTCAGCCGTGGGTTTGTGGTTGTTCTGGCTGCCTGCATGAAATCACACATGAACCAAGTGCTAAACTTGAGGAACATCTTTAATGCACAGAACACTTTGGCTATTCTGCTTCAGAACAGCTTAAAGGCCAGCTTCAGACCCATTAAAAGAAACTGATTTATGTTCTTCTGACTGCAGTCCAATTCTGATGCTTCCTCCATTCCCTTTTTCCTACAGTGGCTGACACTTGGATCAATTAATATCTCCAAACCCAGGTGAACTTTATCAAATCTCTTTCTATGATCTGTCAGTCACTTCTAATCACATTAGTGATTTCCCATCATACAACATCAGTAATTATATTATTAGACTTGGGTTGAGTTTTTTTTCCCCCAATCTGATATAAAACTGCCTCTGCATATTAATAACTTTTCTATCATGAGACTTTAATGAAGCAGAATAACAATGAGATGTGATTGGTGGAAAACTGTTAGTGATATAAAAGATGTTCACATTTGAGTATAGACATGGCACTATTAGAAATTATTTCCTTACAATGGGAAGAAGTCTCTCTCCTTTTTTTTTTCCTTTCATTTCCCTCGATGTGGGACAATTGTTAAACTTTATTTACAATTCATATGGAGAATGATTAAATAGCTTTCATTCTCTGAGTGTTGAACAACTCTGCAAATCACAAAGGCATTCACTTGGTAAGAAGAAATTACAGTGATATTGTCTTATCCTTGGCATCATTTGTTACTTTAAAAAACTTAAGAAAGTATGTCAAATTGTGGCAGAGACTGTAGCTTTATCTAAAATAAACTTATTAAAGAAGACAGTTTTTTTATTAGCAAGTCAAAAACCAAATGATTAAACAGCTTTCTCTCTTTCTGAATACCAAATAGAAATCCATGTACATTATACAGCAGTGGCAGCTGAGACTGTAGAAGATCCAAGGACAGCATAAAGACTATGATTTACTGAAAATATCTCACCCAGGAAAAAGCCATAAGATTAAGTCTAGTTTACCCACATAATACATTCCCTTGCTCTGTTCAATATGAATTTAGAAAACTTACTTGCATAAACTGTAAAAAGGTGGTAGTCTTCTTACAAATCCATAATTGTCAAATTAAAAAGAATTGTTTCTACATCCTAAGCAGGCTCTCTAGAAAGCTTTTTGAAATACCATGTATTGCTACTCAATGGCAGACAATATTAAAACTTTTTTATTGGTGGTTGTGACAATTGCAGCAATAGAAAATGTAACTGGAAACCACAGTGTTTCTATAACCTACTTGTAACACTCAAGAGAAAACATCATAAAAAGTGTGTTGTTGACCCAGTGATTCACCCATAGTGGTTTCCAGCATGTCAGCTTTTTGGAGGTCTTCATGGATAAAGTGTACAGAGAATCTGGATCTACCCATTCACATGATTAAAGGATGATTTGTATTCAGCATTACTAGGAATGGACCTACAACATATGGTTGCACACCTGACAGCTAGAGTACTTCAATAAAACATGCAGGGGGTTCGGTTTCTTTCAGTTTTTTGGTTTTCTTGAAAAGATTCCAAATGGGACACAGGAATTAATTTTCCTTAAACATAAATACAAGATTTTCACATAGTTTCACAAGTTATCCTTGGTCCACTTTTTCATTTGCTGGTAGAACTGGAAAAAAAACAGATAAATGTGCAGCAGAGTAGCTGAGATTCAAAAAGTAAACAATAGAATGGCAGAGACACACCATGGAAATAAAAAGATTCTGGATGATATATATTAATCACAACAAAATAATTTTTAAATCAACTTATTAGAAATTATATTCATTCTATTACTCTAATTTTATTGATATAATCAGAAATTAGTTACTATTATTTATTAGCATATGACCTGAACAGCATAAAATGATATCATTCAGAAACCAGTGCTTTTCTGAATGGTTTGGGGAAAAGATTCATATACATCATACAGCTAATATACCTTCCACTACACAGTATCCTTGTTTGTGTGCCTAACAGATGTAAATCTTGAGAGGCCCTGGATTAAATAGTTGTACCATAGGTGATAATCAAGTAGGAAATATTATGCCTGTAAAAAGACATCAAGACAAGTTCTATACAAACTTATGGCATTTAAAATTGCACCAGCTACAGTGGAGGACAGTTATAATACATCAATGGGGTTTATAGATGATGCTAAGCAGAACAAATGTTTGCCATTTCTAAGTGATAGATTTTATCAAGGTAAAATTGCAAATCCAGAAAGTATGCAAACACTCAGATATGTCCTCTCCACCTAGGGTGCCTTTGCCATTTAGAGTGAAGATCTGCTCTTTAAAAATAATCTAGCAGCTTCCAGGTTCAATTCAGAAGAGGGGAAGGGTGGTAGGAAGAAAGATGAAGAGGACAGTCCTACATCCTCTGGGTCAGAGTGGGAATTTTCCAAGGCTAGCTGTGAGGATTGCAGAGATATAGGAAAATGAGGCAGATCTCAGAGTAAGTTGCTGGTAGGGATTTTTTTTTCATATTTCTCCTCACCTGGGAGACCAATATTTCCAGACCCAAGGCTGTTTAAGTAAAAAGGTGATGGAAACTCTTGCCAAGCTGGACTGAGCTGGGAAAATGCAGCAGAATTGCCTATTTTTCACAACCAGTTATGCTTCTCACATCTGGTTCAAACAAAGGCACTGCAAATGCTTATACTGAGGACAAAACTGCAAACCAAACAAGATGGCAGCTAATTTGAGCAACTTGACCTAGGTGAAGATGCCCCTGCTCATTGCAGGTGAGTTGGAACTAGCTCACCTTTAAAAGTTGCCAAAAGTATTCATTACTTTTAAAGTATGTGGTAGATGGTTTAAGTACATTGAACTTAGACTGTGACTGCTCACATACTCTCTAGACAGATATTCAGTATGTATTTTCTGATAACTATGTTATTCTAGAATCAGAGAATAAACTGAGTTGGAAGGGAGCCAACAGGATCATCGAGTCCAACTTCTGGCCCTATCCATCACCATCTAAGTCTAAGGTCTTTATGAACTCCTAGAATAAATAACCAACCTTTCTTGAAACTAAGAAAGAGCAAAGAATACATTTATGGTTTAGTCCTCATAGATGGTAGAACATGTAGAATTTTAAAGATTTACAAATATTTTTTAATTAACTCCTCAGAGTTATAAAAAGTGCATAAGAAAAATCAGAACTCCCACTAAATGAGCAGTATGCTTTCACTTGAAAAAATAAATACAGTTGCAACTGCTATATAACTGAGAAACATGCTATGCTAACACTGAGCCTTTGTTCTTTTAATCTCCTTCACCCCAAAACTGAAGAAAATGGAAAGAAATATTTAAGGATTGTAAGCATTACAATATCAACATCATATTCAGCTTATTAAACCTCTTCTTCACTAAGGTTTAAGATCCTGCTGAATAGCTCATCACTTGTCTGTACTTAATATACTTTTGGTGCACTTTAACATAATTCTAGAAAGGATAAATGAAACTCATAAAAGCTTTTGGTGCTTAAGAACAAGTATTACCATAATTGCTCTAAAAATATTTAAAGGAGCTGAAGGTCACTTGCTGACTCTTCATGTCTAAGACTGTGCTGCTGTTGCAATGTCTAGATAAAAATGACTGCCAATGCTGTGAAGTTAGGGATTTATCACAGGATTTTCCTTATCATTCCTTTGTTTTAGAGATTTATAACTCCATTAATCATCCTTTCATATTCATTCAGTAAATTTACCATCATGTAAAATGAGGTAGAATTACTAGAATTTTTTTTTTCATTTGTGGAAGGAATAATTCAGATTATTTTCTGTTTTCAGAAAACTACAGGATTTATATTAGAGACCAACATACAAACCTTTACAGATATCTAACATTTAGAACTCTATGGAATACAAAAAACCCCCACAATTAAACTGTTATTTTGGTTCTGCACAGTCTTGCATACATGCTAAGAAGCACTGATGATCACAATAGATCTCTCACACACAGAGATCTGTGTTTCATAGTAGATAAATTCAGAGTCTATGTAAAGGATGCTGGATTCAGAGGTTTGAAAAGCAGCCATTGCTCCTACTAAGATCATTAGATCTTGGCATTTGGTACTTTACAAAATCAGGAACTGTAATGTGAGGCTTTTTGAGGCACAAGAACTCCACAGATTCCTGAACAGCACCTTTGAATTAGTTACAGTTAATTTTTCAGGGACAAATTTTGCTCTCAGTATTTAGTAATTAGATTCTTAATGCTAGTATGTATATAAAAATATATTAGAGATCAATGTATGGGGAAGAATTTGACTCCCTATGCATGATGAATCTTAACTGAATTCTCCTCCAAGTCTTAGACCTCCTTATAGGAGAGCTGCAATCACTCATTTAGATTGGAGAAAGAACCACTTGTCTGAATGGGTTTCATAGCAACAAAATCCTGTCAGATCCAGTCAAGAGTGTTGCCACATACCAACCTAATGAAGCACAATTTTGTATAAACAAAAAGATGCATTTTAAACAATATGTTATATTCAGTTGTAAGGGAACACAGGTCATGATACCTGGCAGTTATTCGTTGCTTTACATCTTCAAAGTGCTTCAGAAGCAAACTAATTAATCCTCTAAGTAATTAATACTAATTATTTAGTGGATGATAATTATGGTAGTCTACTGCTTTAAACAAATTAGTTGTAAATGTTTTAATGATATGACATAATGTTTTATAAGCAATTGCTATGGTCTGCTGGATTATGATGTGTATCTTAAGATATTTATTCCGAAATGGTGCACAGTGAATTTTTACAACCTGTAACAGATGATCAGATGAAAGCACACACGGATTAAAGGACCAGGTTCACAGCAGGATTCACTTGCTAGGACTGCCATTACAGTAGTGGAAGGCACAGCAAAGAATAGTCCTCCTTACACTATGCACAGAAACAGCAAGGATTTCACAATTAGGGGCTGGAGCTCAGTGTGGTAATGCACAGCATACCTGAGCAGCTGTGCAAGGATGCCCAGCAGCCCTGTTCATGCTGTTAATGAATGCTGGACATAAATCTGCTTTAGGACTTAAGGGCATAAATTCATGTGAGCTTGCTTTCTTTTTTTTAAATCCAGGAAGGGTAATTGCCTTGTATTACGCCATAAGTAAAGAAAGAGAGACTCCCAGTCAGCAATAGGTATGAAGAGACATCTGAAACTGAAAACCAGAACATCCCACGTGGCAAGAGGGAGGGCACTCTTGGATAGAGATAAGGGCTACACTCCACTTTATCAAAGGGGGATCAAACTGTGTCTCCAACATGCAGCAGGAACACTCTTTCCCTTGTGTCTTCCAGGCATGCTTTCAGCAGAACTTTTCCAATGGATTCTATCAAGTGCTTTCTGTGGCTGAGGTAGGTACTGAGGTGCCTTTTTTGTGAGACTCAGCAAGGCTTAGGGATGAGGAAGACACTGAGCTGCTCAGCACTGCCAAGGCTAAAGAACATCTAAGCACATGCTGGAGGCACTGGCAGCTTTTCACCTTTGACTATTGTTCTGACAGTAAACATCTTAACATCATTTGAACAGCAGTGGTACTTCAACAGCACAAGGAAGCCAAGTATTAGCTTTAAAGTGTGTTTATACTAAGAAAAGCACTGTGTCAGAAATTGCTTCATAGGACTCTGTGTTTTGTTCTCCCCCAGTGACTCAACATCAAATCCAATGGGCTTTAAAACAAATTTCAAAATGCCATCTCTAACATACAGTATATCCAAGATCTGAAAGGCATCCTGTGTTCATTGTACTTCTTGCACCATTACAAATAATAATTTTGCAGTTCAAGTCTGAAATTTTAATTTTCGATGTAATGAAATTCAGCTCAGCCCACAAGAAAATCACTGGTTTAGTGCAAACTATAATAAAAAGCTGGATTCCCAATGCAAATCAAACATAAAAAGTCAAAACTCTCAGGGCTACTTTTTTTAAAAAAAACATACATACATTTTGAGTATCCTCTTCAAACACAGACTTTCACCATTTAACTTACTCCAACATAAAAGAATTGTCATGAAAATAATTTAATATGAGACTGAAGCCAGAACTGTTGGTTACTATATAAAGAGTACAAAGGGAATTGATTTACTGTGTTCACAGCTAGGTATGGTAATGCTTCTCTCTCCCAAATTACAGCCTTTTAAGTCTAGAAAAGCCCATTTTAACTGTGTACTCTAACTTCCTGTTTTGCACTAGCTGATGTTCATGCACTAGTTCCAGCTTCACATTTGGGTGGGTGAAAGATATTTTCTTTCAGAAATATATCCAGTCTTGATTTTACTGTTTCCTAGTGATGAAAAAAAAATACAAAATGTGTTGTAAACTGCTTCCTTTTTAGCTATCCTCAACATTTAAAATATAAACAGAATAACATAATAACATTCTCAACATTCTCCCTCTTGAATTTTAGCCTTTTGATTTTCCTGGACTTTTCTGCCTGACTAAAAAGCCTTTTCTTAGCAAATTTAATTCTTTAATTATATTACTATCCTTTTAAGTCTTTATAAATGGAGTCCTGCATCAATCCACCCATTATTTTGCCAGAGATCCCACCGTGAGATGAGTGGCCGTTAATGAGTGGCCGTTAATCTAAAAAAATCAAAACTGTCATGGTACTACCTTGGTTTCAATCCTTGAAATGTCTGTGTTTTTCCAGTATGTATTTAAAAAGTCAGTGCTAACCATCCAGAAAGTTGTTTTGTGAGCTACTCTAAAGGTCACTTGATTAAGGTTAGGTTTTAAGATGTTTAATTTACATAGATATTTTTATAAGGGAAAGCATGTAATCCCTATTTTAAAATGCAAATATCTATGTCTATCTATCTATATAGATAGATATATATAGATATAGATAGATATGTATGTATAAAAACCCTGAACCTATTTATAATTTATACATTGAAGATCAATGGGATTTTTACAGCCACAGCTCTAGCATAAGCTGAGTATAGATGTGTAAGGAACTCATAAGTATTACCTAAAAACAATAACTTTGGAGGAATTCTTTATTACTTTTTTGTTTTTCAAGAATGTCTTATTCAATGATTTTTACCACTTATCAGTATGTCTTCAAATACTGTATGTTACCTGGAGCTATAGCAGTGAACTCTGTCAACCAACATTTTCAGAGAACAGTTTTAGATCACTCTATTAAGAGGCTCTGTAAGTTATGGTCATATGATAAATATAAATCTGAGGTAGACAGTGCCATCAGTTGTCTATAGGTAATTTCTTGCTCAAGCTCACAAATGCTGGCATATGCATTGTTTTCTGGAGCAGCCTATGGAAATCTGGATAAGTCCTCTTTTCCCACTGACTTGAAGCAGAGTTCAATTAATTAGATAAGTGAAATGTAAGGTAGAATTTTAATGTAATTTCCAGGGATTTCTGGTACATATTCAGTCAGTCGAGAATTTGAACCTTCTTTACCCTTCAGATGTGTTCCATGAAGAAGTATAAAACACACTGTTATGTTGGCTATGTTGAATATTTAGTTCTCCAGAGAGTTGCTGCACCCTGAGAAATTAGCATCCAAAGCATATCTGAAATTCTGGAACCACGCTTCTAAATAACCTTCTGGACTTTTCAGATTATCCCTTCATTAGAGGAGTTTAGAGAATAGATTGTGCATTTTAAATTTATCTATGAAGAAACACATCACAGAGAAACTTGTTTTTCCTCCAGATCTTGACTGGCATTTGAAGAAAGTGGTTATTAATGAGATGACCAAACCACATAGAAGCAGGTGAAAGAGCTGGTACCCTGCAAGGTACCCTTATAAAAGAAAAAAATCTACTGAATCCAATACCATTGATCCAGTAGGATGATAGTCGTTCTTTATGCAGTTACTTCTAAAAAAAAAAAAAAAAAAAGTACCAAAAACAAAACAAAAAAAAAACCCCAAACCTTTTACTTTATACAGAATAGTGAGTTTTCACACAAGCTTTATTCTTGTTATTTTAGTGTTTCTCTTAGATCAGTTTTGTTGGCTGCTCAGATAGCAGCAGAAGCCAAGAGAACATTTTCTCTCTTATCTAGAAAGAAAATTGAGACTGCCTTTCCAAAACAATCCTCTTTATAATAAACCATGTCTTTGATGTCACAATAGGATTAAAGCTATTGTGTTAATTCCATATAACATATGGGAAAGTTTTTCAGCAGGCAGTTTCTTCTTCAGGCACACTGCAATTTTGCCCTTGAATGGTACTTTCCACACAGACGAAGTTTCTATCAAATGAACATTTCAAATTTTAACTTGATGGTTCTAAAAGGAGTTTCTTTCTCTTCTTCCATGGGCACACAAAGGAGCTTCACCCTCTTGTACTCAGATACTGGAGCCTCTTGCTTTTCCTACTTATTTTCCTTATTTTTTACAAACTGTAGGCTTTCCATTCCCAGCCAATCATACTTTCACCCTGACCTGTCTGAGTGTCTTCAAGGCTTTCTGACACTCCCAATACCAATATTCACTCCTCATGTGTCTCTGAAACATTATATATATACATATATATGCAGGTCTAGTGACTTAAACATCTTAGCTTTCATGTCTCCCTCCCATCCTTCATATTCTTTGTCTCCACCTTTCTTTCTTCCAACCCCATTATTGTTACTAGCTTCTTTACACTTGAACTATAACCTTTTTCCTAGAAAAAAAAAGTACTTTCAGTTTTTTTCTCCAAGATCCTAATGAATGCAACTTTTAAAACTTTCTAGAACAGAAATTCTATCAATAATTAATTAATAAGCCTTCTTGCAAGAAGTACCTATCTATACCTATGCCTCACCATAAGACACAAAACAAACCTCCTGGTCACTGTCCACTGGAAAGATTCTCCTCTTTTAGGATTAGTTTTCTCTTTCTCCATGATCCATTCTCACCATGTTCTATTGCCATTCTTTATGCAATAAGTTTATAAACGTGAGTCTACTTTTATTAAATATATGAAGTGCAAACAATTGTTTTATTACCTCAAAATCTGGCCTGAGAAGTATGATTTTTTTTTCTGAATAAAAGACTACCTGTGTGTCAGGATTATTTGTCTATTTCAAATTTCAAGTTAATTCATTGAGTTAATAATTCATTGAGTTATTAGAGTTCTTAAAAATAAGTGAAAAATATTATAATAGAAAGTACTGAGAAACAATATATTCATATTCTTGAAATGGAGTTTCTTGAACTTCATTATCTTCCCAGCAGGAAGAATACCTGAAACACAAGCCAAATTTTTGCCAAAAATCATACCATTTTAACAATACCAATAGTAGTGCTTTGTTTACATTCCACAAATGAAACTTGCATTCTTTTCCTTCCAAGGTAAAGTTAAATTTCCTTATGAATCTGAATAAAATATATTTTAACAATGCAACAACAAATGCTGGCAACAAATTTCAACTGCTCAGCATAATTGTTGTTTTATAATAAATATTATGTCACAGTGAAACCACATCCAACCTATGAAAACATCATCTGATCCTTAAGTTGGTAAAGAAAAACACAAGAAAGGGGGGGGGGGAAGTTTCCAAAAATTTTGACTTATCTCCTTATGAAAGCTTCCACTCCCATTGTTGTGGTATAATTTTGCAAGATCAAAGAAGTACAGTGCAATTGTGGGCTGTAAATGCACAGATTGGTGTATTTACATATGGGTTTACCCACAGCAATGATAACTCTATGTCAGTGATAATTCTATGATAATTCTAGTAACTGCAGTAGAGGAAGTACATACTTCTAGCATTCTGTAGTGTGGCCAGTGGAATTTCTTCATTAACTATATTACTTTTTAATGAGCTAACTACTTCAGCAATTTAGCTGAGCTGATCACAACATCATGGTCCTCCACAGTGAATGCTGGAATTTTAAAGAAATTAATAGGAGAAGCACACACCTTTCAAGTGGGTTATCAAAATGGACAAACTGAAATTAGAACATTTTTCTTACAGGCAGAGTTTTGTTTCCTAGTCTTGACTGCCTTAATGAGCCTGCTCCTTCCAGTCTTCCAGAATCACACTTATTCAAACTCAACCTCACTCCAAAAAGCTAGACCAGTAAAACACAATGTATTTTTGTAAACCTCGCTCTGTAGCTGGCTGCTTTTCATCCTCATTTTCCCATGTGCAGTGCAAATCACTGTCTCTCTTTGCCACCTAGTGGGAAGCCTGATTTTGCAATTGTCTTTGAGCTATCTCACTTTAAAAATATGATTATGGCATTCTACATCAACATAAAACTTGTAAAGGATCTCTGGTGAGCCTTCTAAAAGCACAGTCAAGGTGTGAAGCATGCCTAGGGTCTCAATTACAGCAAAAGTTACACAAAGAAAGGTTTGAGATATTGCATTGCTGTTCCAAAGGTAAATGTACCTTTGAAAAAACAATTGGAGATTTTTTTAAAAACCCTTACATTACAGATAATATCAAAGCATAATTCATTTCGGAAAAAAACCAAAAATCTTGACATACTCATTAACATTGTCAGTTATGTTTGCTTGTAGGTTATTCTGAAGTTATGTTGGAATATTGTCGGGTCTGTCCTCCCTCAAATTATATATGCATGTAAAATTGATACAGATAAAAGTGAGAAAGAATATCAGAATTAAATTAGAATTTCTAGCATTGTTAGGGAAATCATAATTTGCTGATCTGTGACTTTAAAGAAAACAAAACCTAAGGTCTTTCCATGGATCTGTTAATTAAAGTCTTTCACTTTCCATGTGAGCCAATATAAGATATCAAACCCTGGCAGTTGTTTGTGTCACAAGGATGCAATCAGTAAGAACTCGAGTCCTGGGCAGTTGTATCTCCTGCTCATGCTTTGCTGAGGCACCAGTTACTTAAGCCAACAGCCATTTTTATTTTTCCCATGACTGCAATTAAAATGTTTACAAACATCAACTGAACAAACTGAACCTATGCTATCATTACTTCAGAGCACTTTTTTCCATAGTTTACAAATTATTTCATATACATTTGATCTTTAAGACATGTTACCAATTCATCACAGCACTAAAAGCACAGATTGCTAACAGCTGAGCATTCTCTGCTTCTGGATGGGCTGAACACACAACACAAGTAAGGAAAGGACGCAGATTTGAACCATGGGACTGCAGAGGTCGATCTAGCAGCTTGGCTCTGTTGCCCTCAACTGTCCCAAGATGTATCTGTGTGGTCCTGGCCAGAACGGAGGTGCAAATGCAGTGTAACAACACAGTGCTGCTCCTTAAGGGTTATATAGTCAAAACTGTGGATATATATGATCAAATAAAAAAAAAAAAATAAATTTTATATATATATATATATATATATATATATATATATATATATGAGATCAAATATAATACGATCAAAGGGTCATGAGACCTTTTGGGCATCAGAGTATAACTCCTAGAAGAGACTTACTTCAGGGATTGAAAATATTACTAATATTACTAATCATGAATTTGTGTTTCTATTTCCAACCAGTACTCAAATCTGTAGTATATCAATAAACCACAACTTTTAAGATTTACAGAAGCATTCCAGTATATATAATAAAAATAAAATCCAGGTTTGTGAAAAATTCAAAGACACAACCAAATAAAGTGATTTAGTGTTTAGTGGTATTCCACTAAAGGAGCCTGAGTTACATTATTTTTATATATCTTTCTCCCATTCCAAATGTATGCCATCCACATACCTATTTGTTACCAGTCTTCTCAAATCAAGTCAACATTCAAGTCATATTCTATGAGATGTGCTCAAATGTTCTGTGCTACTGCTTGCACTGTCACAGGTAAACAGGATGACACAGCTCTCTTGTCTGTAAGCTAACATGAAGCACCATGACATTTTTCAGACTGTTACACAGAAGGAAGATTGCCCATGTCCTCATGTCCCCCTCCTACAGAACAGATTTATTTAAACATAATTATCTTCTCCAAATTTCCATCTTGATTTAATGTCATTCTGATGCTGCATTTTCTCTAGAAAAGAGAATCAAGCAGTTATTCTTAATTCTTAAAATTTAATAGACTTGGAAATGGTGATTCATTACTTTGGCAGCTCCATATCAGCTCTTCAGCTTGGTACTTTTCCAGTGTTCCAGTGAAGTTAAAGACAAAGGAAATCAAATAAAGTCCTTAACCATGTTCTAGAATAACACTTATGCTCAGCTTGACATTCATTGAAATGTTACTGGCATGCATTCATTACCTGAAGATGCAACTGGCAAGTGGAAACTGGTCAAGGAAGACCCACACAAAGGACTGCTTTGATGAAAAGAGAGAAAATGCATTTGATTCATCTCTTATTTTTCCCCAATGTCAATTCAAGTCCATTACACAAGGGTAAGTGATTAGGAGAGAGAAAAAATACCCAACCTTAACAGCCTTTTGGAGATTTTCCATCCATTGACAACTGTTTTGAAAGCACTTTGACATTTGTAATAATTTCTCCTTTGCTAGATTGTTTCCATTCCTTAGGCCATATTTGGATCCATATTTGGATTATACATACCATACAACGTAATAATAAATATGATTTTTAGAAATGCTAAGCAAATAGCTTTCTTGATCTCTGCAATATTGACTTGTACCATTATTATGAGTTGTGGTATCCTCTGGTTCCATAGGGAATATTCTGAACAAGCACATAAAACAGGTATGCAGTTATTATGATTTGTGGGGCACTCATCCAAATTGCATCAGCTCAGGCATGGCCGTTCAACGTGATGCATGCTGCCAGGAAGGCTAGACTGGCAAAGCATGAATAGGTGAGGCAAAACAGGCTTAAGCCTATACTGCACAATGAGGGTTTCTGTTACAGCTGCTGCTGCCAGCAATGCAAACACAAGCTATGAAACTCCCAGAAGTCATCTTCCTTTCCTTCTTCCTTTTTTTCCCATGTTTCCTCAGTCAAGCAGACTAATTATTTATGTACATGAATTTTATATGTGAATAAATAATTTCTCCATATCAATCACAGTTCCTGTGTAAGTAGAAATAAAAAAAATATTTTTAATGGCAATTTCTGTATCACACATGTTAACTTAGTATGCAAGTCCTAGATCCTTAAGTTTATGATATTATTCCCCACAAAGAGAGATCACAGTTTAAACTACAGCTTTCAGTTTAGTTATTCAAAGGACTGGAGTGAAAGTCACTGCAATCCATTGAAACTAAATCAATAAAAGAACACTTCAAAAATACAAGCTTTATACATTTAAGTGTCCTACAGTTATCTAATACGTAACATGGAACTGAGAAACCGTTAAACTGACCTTGAAATGCACTTATGTAAGAATTAGGAACAGTCAATACAAAGCAGTAGGATAAAAAAATTGGAATGGCTTAAATTGACTTGAAGCATGCGAACACTAAGTATTTCAGCATTGGAAGTAGAAAGCAATGAGCTGTTTGGGAAAAAATATGGATGGGAAATTTACTTTTCAAGGGAAATGTAAAAGTTAGAGCATGAGTAGAATGTAGCATGGTGGCAGATAAAACTAAATACTCTTGGCAGTGTGAGACTGTTTAGAAGAAAATCCAAAGATTGCAAGATCAAGTTTAAGAGTATATTGGAATAAGATCAGACCTGATGTGAGAAGGGGAAACTGCCACTAGGAATAGTTCTCTGGTACAACATGAGGTCATTTCACTGAATCCAGAGCAGTAATATGGAGACAGAATGTCAGGACATACAGGACTTTAATGGTTCAAAAATTACCTGTATGTGTCTATATGAAGACAGCTATTTTCTCCATTTTGCTCATGATACACCAACATTTTATGAGAAATTCTTGGCTCAGACTGTGTAATTCACATGTAATAACTTATGCACAGGCTTCCATTCTCTGAGTAGAATTTAATTTTTTTTTTTTCTGTTGAAAAAAACCAGCTTTGAGCAAGCTTTTGATGTGTTCTAATTACAAAACTGTTCCCATGATTATTGATACCACTAGGCTCACTCACTATAATAATTAATGAAAGCAATATAATAAAAGGGACACACACAGAGAGTCTTTTCTGTTTTTCAAATTCAGACCTTTTTCCTAGTATACATCCCGCAAGATCTGGACATGAAGTAAGTGGTCCAGAGTAGCACAAGTGTTATCCTTTCTTTCATTTTCTTGGATTCAATCTGACCTGCTTTTGTTCACATCATTCCTTCACAGCTGCAGCCACACAGCTGTAAGCGTCAAAAGTTTACCAGTGCTCAAAGGACAAAACTGCCTTCTGTTGGTTCTTTTATCATTATTTGGTAGCAATTAGGGCAATAATCTTTGAAATGTTAAACTTCAGTTACTCTTTTTCTTACTGAGAAGTACAAGGAAGAGAAGGAAATAGGAATTTCTAGTATTCAGTAAGGCAGCAGAACTGCCATGGAGACCAGACGTAGTAAAGTATTTCTTTACTTTGAAGTTACTATCTCTACTAAGGATGAGAGAATCACCATAAATAAAGGTAACATCAGGGCTACCCAAAAGGATCACAACATTCTATCAACTTCAGTATTTTATATCTTATCTTTGTGCTCATATTTCCTTTCCCTGATATGAGAATATTGCCAAAAATAATTAGATTTTTATCTACCCCTAGCTCCATAGAATGCTCTTATTTAATTTAACAGAGCCTATGGTCGTTAAAGATATACAGAGCTCTCTTGGTCTTGTTCTGCATTTTCCTCAGCTTGATACGTTGCTACTATATCAACAAAGGCATTTAATGGAGAATAGAGTTAAAAAAATAATAATTAGAGGTCTCATTGCTGATTGTTTTCAAGCCTTGTTGCCACTTTATCTAAACTTTATTCTGCTTTAGGTAAACAAAATCTTGTACTGAACTATTTGTGAATATTGGTATGAAGTAACATCAAAGAAACAGTTTAGATTTTCTTTCAATATAAATTTTCCTACTCTTTAAATAATAAAAATACTACACATTGGCACAAAGTATCTTTTTTTGGAGCACTCTGAGTGCTGAGTCTCACAGCAATATATATTTTCCCTTGGGAAATGCCATGCATGAAGTTGATAATGTAGTACCATTTACTGAACCCAGAAATAAATCCCAATACTAGACCTCAATGTAAGTGTTATATATTTCACATGTCTATATTTAGAATAACACAAAATTTTATAGCATAATTTAAACAATAATTAATATAGAGAAGAAAGGAAAACCCTTTTTTGCAACATCTTGTCTATTAATTAAATAGATACTATATCAGTTCAAAATGTAAAAATCTGAGACTGATAAAATCAGGATAAATGCCTATGCTCTTTGCATTTCTCTGTATTAAGAATTATATCTTGAAGAGGCAATAAAAATTCTAGAATTTTTACCCAAAAAATACAATTTGGACTCTGGAAGTACTCCACTGAAATACTGTGGATTGTAGACTAAACTATTTTGATCTTGTCATATATTACTGAAATAGAAATACATTCAAATCCAGCCCTGTAAATTTAAGGCAAGGTAAATGAAGCTCAAGATACAATGATTATGACTAGAATGACTCAAAAGAAAAAATATTTAAAACTTGCTATCTGTATAAACAATGTTTACTTATTGATCAAAAAATCTAAAATACCACCAATAGTACCAATATTTATAGGGAAATTATGTCTTTGGGACAATTAGCGCTATAGATTTTCAGCTGGCAAGATTTTTCTATCTGATTTGTAATTTTGTCACACATTTAATCTGAGTAGTCTTGAGTACTTGAGTAGTCTTCCATTCACCACACAGAAGAATTCAAACCCATTAAAATCATATTTCATCTTAACCCTAGTGCGCTCATGTTACACCTCTACACAGTGTTTTCCAGCATTAACACAAGGTAATTCTTTAATTAATCTACCCACTTTACCAGATTATTTTATGCAAGTGTGTTTTCCCCTTTCAGTTCTAATTAATATGATAATTTAAGTGTAGTGGAAAAGAGCAAGTTAAATTTCTCAGTAGCTTCTTATTTCATTATTAAGATTGGCTATATTTTAATGCATTGTCACACATAATTCCCTGAAATCTCTTATTTTTTTATTCCTTATTTTCCCCCTTTAATTACTTATATTGTTTCTACCTAATATGCTCTTTTTTTATTTCCTAAAATTCAGGCTACTCTGAGCCACAATTAAGCTTTATAAATCTGCCATAACTATGTTAAATGCAACATAGGAGACTTGTGATTTCTTTCTATTTTCTTGAGTGGGATTGCTTGCAAATACTAGTCATGATTTTTTTTTATATAGATATGGATGATATAGATATAGATAGATGATATAGATAGATATAGATATAGATATAGATATAGATATAGATATAGATATAGATATAGATATAGATATAGATAAGATATAGATATAGATATAGATATAGATATAGATATAGATATAGATATAGATATAGATATAGATATAGATATAGATATAGATAGATATATACAGCACTATATTTTTTTCATGGATTGGTGGATACAGTGCATTGACACACCATAAACATCCATTCAAAACATCCCTGGGGTAAACATCATATTTTGCTTATTAAGAAGGCTCCAGGTTTACTCTGAGGTGAAGGATGCATTAACATAGATTCAGCATTCATTTCAATTACAGTGATTTGGTAAATTATACTAAATATGTGATGCAAAAATTTACTAGTAACAATAAAAAATACAGAATATTTTGGGCTACTCATGCTTTCTGAAGACAGAAAGGTGGTCCTCAACATTACAGTATTTTGTTCATCAAAATTCTTTTTTTGGGGCAGCATTTCCATCTCAAGGTTTTTAGACCCACATCTTCAAATTGCTTTCCTCCTGCTCTGGGTACAATCCAAAGTGTTTTACAGTACTGTTTAGCAACAACTGACACCAACAGCTTCACTTCAAGACAATGAAAAATACCAGTGTAAAGTACTTACTAAAAACCTTGGTCCCTACAACTGAATACTTACATCTCCAAATATGACCTGATAAAGGACTATATGTAAAAAAATAGAAACATTAAATATATAGATAGAATATAAAATACAAACTCTACAATTAATCTGATGAAAATGATACCTGCTTTTAAATATTTTGCCTAGCATTTTAAATATTAACTGATACTCTAATCTGCTTATGCTCCCCCAGATAATAACCTTATACAAAAGAGACCTTGAGCACCAAAATAAAAGCCTGCACTACTAAATCTAGAGACAGCAGTTTTTTCTGCCCTAGCTGTTCACTATCTGTATACATACTCTTCCCTTTAGTGAGAAACATGTAATACAGAGGGCACCTAGTGCATTTTAGTGTACATCGGGCAGTAGATTTTATGTCAATCTGTTTACATTGCCATTTACTGCACTTTCCTGCTCACAGCACTGTGGTTTTGGACTGCATGCATTGGTTCTTCTTCAAGTACAAATAAATTCAGAGGTGTACCCCAAGGAGGACACCGAGCAACACCAGCGCACCCACACGCATTCCTCCCACAGGAACCAGAACCAGACTACGGGGAAATAAAACCTCCTGAAATCTATACAGCATGGACATTAGCTCCTCCATTCCACAGAGCTGCTGCCACCTGCAGCCTACATCACTTGTAGACATAGATGTAGCCACAATAAGCAAGGGGCTATTCTTCCTAACTCCAAGAATGTGTTAACCCTAAAAGTCTTTTTTCAGTACCCAGCAACAGAAACCATGCAAAATTTTTGTCTTAAATAACTTTTTATACAGTGGTGCATCAGCCCTTTATATATGGTTGACTTCTATCACAAATAATGACCTTTCTGGAGCAAGATATTCAGCTCCAACTATGAAACACCCTCCAAGTGGAGAGCTTCCCTGTGCCTCAATGGTGTAGCCCTGTCTCTGCCCCGGACTGCAGTGGCTATGAAACATGTGTGCCTGCTTTAGCCATAATGTACAGATGGATTGGATTGGATTGTAATCCTGAGCAAATTTTAGGATTCCCACTTAAAGAAATGAATATAGTTCAATTATGCCTGTCGTTCATAATATGGAGGGGAAATGTGTGGGGTTTTTTTCTTTTGCTTTTGACAGGCAGGATTCATTTTATACTGTAGAGAATATTATGAAGCTGGCTGACTTCTCAGCATCTGTTTTCTGTGCATCATTCATTCTTAACGGCTTTCTCCCCATATTTACTTTTCAGGCTGATTTCTATATTATATACATTCCCTCCTGCTTCAAATCTACTGGCAAGCATAAGAGGATATTTTCAGAATTTTTAAACTTTATGGAATCAGATAAGCCTTTCACTTACACAGTCAAATTCTGTATAAATCTCTCCTAGAAAAACTACATCATTTTCCACATCCCATCCTATCTCTGCACTATCAAACCACCAAGTGCATCAAATATAGTGGAGAAGTTAATTATACTGGAAATTTAAACCAGTAATATATTCAGGAATTTAACCAAGAAATTATATAAGCATGTATGTACTGTGCAAACAGCAGCTGAAGTCCTATCAAAAGAAACACAGTCACATCCTGCCTTTCTGACTCAAATTCAGACCTGTAAACCTGTAAAAGAATAAGTATAGGAATAAAGAGTAGTTTCTCCAGTTGAACAGGCAGTAGTGCATAAATAGAAAAATTATAATGGCATTATGTATATGCCTATAATTGAAGGGAAGAATATATTCTTACTAGAAAACTTTCAGTCATTACTGAATTAATGTTGTGAAATTCAGATATGTACTTTTTGACAAGGGTGAATTTTAGGAAAATTTTTAGAAAGCTGGAATAGCAAATAACCACTGCGTATTTTCTATAAGGATTTTTATTTCAACAAACCTTTGAAATTCTTGGTACTATTGCCAGATTTTATGCCCATCCCAAGTTGTTTACAGCTGAAACATCAGCTTTTTCTATGAGTAATAACTCTGTTTCTAGAGAAACTATTTAAAAAAGCAAAATATTTTATGTGACAGGAACACCATATGCTATAAAGTTGTTCTCTTTGCACTTGACCATTGACTTCCAGCAACCTAGAGCTAAGTTTAGCTTTTACCTCTCTTCTGTTTTGTTCTGTATAGTTTGATATATTAGTTTTCTTATACAGAAATTCAACAAAGCAAGACTTGTGTATATTTGGCAGACGAAATTTAATGCTTTTAGTTTCTAAATACTTTTCAGTTAAGTTTGTCTCTTAAATAAGTACTTCAAAGCTTTCAGGTTTACATGATGTACATGAAAACAACTGACACATTCACTAAGAGGGTAGGAAGCAGGTAAAAATCTGCTGTTCTTGTGGGAGGGGGAAGAAAAAGAGGGCCAAAATTATTCAGTTAAAATGAAGAAAGCTACAAGATTTTACTCTATGAAATAAAGAGACTGTTGCTATGGTACCAGCAAAGTTTCTCCTTCCTTTTTATGCACACACATGAATGCTTGTTGATACAATAAACTTACGTGCAAGGAAAAAATATTTCCTATTATACCTTCTCACAATATTTTAAATTAATATTTGCATTATATTTAGATGAAATCAAACAGGTGATGATCTCTTGCAGATCCTTTCCAAAGCAAAGTGACAAATACTGTATTGGCACTGAAATGCATATCCTCCGAAGACACTCAAGGCACATTGAAAGAAGGATATATCACAGAATCACAGAACAAGCTGAGTTGGAAGGGATCCGCCATGATCATCGAGTGCCACTCCTGGCCCTGCACAGGACATTCCCAAGAATCACACCAGGTGCTTGACAGCGTTTCCCAGATGCCTTTTGATCTCTGCTGGGCTTGCTGCCATGACCACTGCCCTGGGGAGCCTGTTCCAGAGCCCAGCCACCCTCTGGGTGAAGAGCCTTTTCCTGATATCCAACCTAAACCTCCCCTGACACAACTTCAGGCCATTCCCTCGGGTCCTGTCACTGTCCCCACAGTGAGAGATCAGAGATCAGTGCCTGCCCCTCCTCTTCCCCTCATGAAGAAGATGTGGACTGCCAGGAGGTCTGACCTCAGTCTCCTCTCCTCCAGGCTAAACAGAGCCAGTGCCCTCAGCTGCTCCTCACACGGCTTCCCCTCCAGACCCTTCACCATCCTCCTGGCCTCCTTTGGTCACTCTAACATCTTAATGTCTTTTCTATGTTGTGGTGCCCAAAACTGCCCCAGCGCTCGAGGCGAGGCCGCTCCAGCTCGGAGCAGAGCAGCACAGTTCCCTCCCTTGCCCGGCTGGCGATGCTGTGCCTGATGGCCCAGGACAGGGCTGGCCCTCCTGGCTGCAGGCCACTGCTGACCCACGTTCAGCTTGCCATCCACCACGACCCCCGGGTCCCTTTCTGTGGCATTGTTTCCAGTCTCATTCCCCGCTCTGTCTGTACATCCCAGGTGCAGAATCCAGCACTTTCCCTTCGTTGAACTCCATGTGGAT
The DNA here is from genome assembly GCF_963662255.1 of Cinclus cinclus. Taxonomy (NCBI): domain Eukaryota; kingdom Metazoa; phylum Chordata; class Aves; order Passeriformes; family Cinclidae; genus Cinclus; species Cinclus cinclus. The sequence continues at coordinate 6,353,077 of NC_085051.1, read as the reverse complement.
AGTGATTGCCCAGTCCTCTAATCTGTCCAGACCTCCCTGCAGGCTCCTTCCAGTTTCGTATCATTGCAAACTTGCTTAGTATTCCTTTGAGTGCTGCATCCAAGTCATTAGTGAAGATGTTGAAGAGCACAGGGCCTAAAACGGGGTCCTGCAGAACCCCATTAGTGAAAGTCTGATGCCACCCCATTCACTGTCACCCTTTGCACCCAACACGTGAGCCAGCTGCTCACCCATCACATGGTGTGTTGATCCAGCTGTGTGCTGGACATTTAAAACAGATGATCACTCAATATCCAAAACTTTGCTGGAATTCCAAAAGATTGCATCAACTAGTTTCCTTTGGTCAACCAGGAGAGTTACCTTCTAATAAAAGGAAAGTAGTTTTGATAAGCAGGACTTACATCTCATGAAGCTATGCTGCCTGTGACCAATCATTCCATTGTCTTTCAGGCATTTTTCAATACCTTCCAGAATAATCTTCTCCATAACTTTACCAGTGACTGAAATGAGACTGCCAGGCCTGTAGTTTCCAGGGTCCTCCTTTTTGCCCTTCTTGAAAATCAGAACGATTTTCACCAGTTTCCAGTCAGTTGGGACCTTTCTGGATTACCAAGACTGATCAAAAATAATTTAAACATGTTTTGTGATGACATTAGCTAGCTTCTTGAAGGCCCATAGATTTGTAGGGATCCAGCTGCAGCAGCAGATCCTTCACAATTTCAGGGTCAGCTGGGAGTTGATCATTCACAAAGTGATGGTCCTTCAGCTCAGGGCACTGAGATCTCCTTGCTCCATCATCTGCACTGAAGACCAAAAGGTACTGCTCCATTTTCATTGCACTTTAGAAAGGCAGGTGTCTGTTTAGTGCACAGATTTCACACCAGTCACACAAAGATTTCCTTAATGTCAGTACAAACAGTGATTTTATAGAATATTATACCACCTTACACCTACAACTGGTCCTTGCAGAGTAGATTTAATGATAGGCATTTTGAAGATAAGAGGGATCACCTACTACTAGCACTCCAATAATGTGTTGTTGGATAACAGAACATGCTGCAGTCAGGTAGACAAATTATAAAAGAAAGGCCTCATAAAAGCAGGCCTTGCTCTCTGCTGAATTAATAGCTAGCTTGTCACTTCTGTGTGCAACAAAGTGGCTTCTTGTTCCCATGTGAAAACAATCTTAAGCATGAAAACAATTAACATAGCAAGCTATACTGGTAAGAGAACCCTTTGCACCTGCAATAAACAAGAAATCTGTCTCATGTGACTCAGTGAACAAAATATGTAAACTAACCAAGAATAGAGAAATTTGATAGACAAGTAAAATACCTTTTACTAACCAATGGAGTAGTTGGCAAGAAAACTATTAACCAATTGGAGTTGCACACAAGGTCTGCAAAAACTGTACAAAATCAGTTGTGTGAAGAAAAATTGGCTTTTCCTGTATGAAGAAAATGGAGTCTTGGATGATTTATTACAAGCAGAACATACACTATCCCTTATGCTAATTTGGAGATAATGAAGAAATGTATGTTCTCAAATAGAACACTGATTCACTGAAGACCACAAATTCCAAAAAATCACTGATCTTTGAAAAAAGCTCTTACAATGGCTTTTTAAACTTTATAAACTCATTTTAAAATGTGCGTTAAGTGTAATTTCACTAATGCCACACACACAAGTAATAATTTCCCAGTTCCCAAAGGAAAGTTCCTTCTCCTTAACACGTGTTCTCACAGCTGGAGCTTTGCAGAGTGGATTCAAGGTGGGTTGATTATCCAGTATGACCTGAAAATCTTTTCCAGAGTCAATACTGTCTTGAGCACAGTCTCTCAAGTCTGACAAGGTGGCCTACATTGTCTCTGTTCTTCAACGCATAGCATTGCATTTGGTTATGTTGAAGTTGAAACTGGACATATTTGAATATGAAAGCAAGCTAGGGAGATCATGCTGGAAAAGTGACTTGGCTCCCAGTGGAAACAAACTGAAACTTTACATTCCCTCTTCAGAACCCATAGCCTTTTTCTGTAAAGAGAGACTTTACCTTCCAGTGCTCTCTACTACACACCAATCCCACCAGCATAACACTCTTAGAAATAATTAATGAGAGGGAAGACAGAATGAAACTTCATTAGTCATATTTCACATGATGATCTTAGAGGTCTTCCCAACCCTAATGATTCTGTGATTCTTCTGTCAGTTATCAATCCATGCCCTACAATTTCAACCTCCGAGTACTAAAGTCACACACTTGGGATAGATGAACTGCACTGCACACAGATCTAAAACACACATTGACTGCAACTCCCTATTGCTTCTCTCATCTTCCTTTCAGCAAATGAAAACAATGCAAGTATTGTGCTTTGCTGCTTTCTTTCTAACAGGCTGCATGCCACAGGCTGACAGGAAACATTATAAACAAAACAGAACTTCTTTCTCATTACAGTGATTTTAATGAGAATGGTAAATGGGTTCAAATGAAAGTATGCAGGCTCCAGTGATAAGATCCTATCTCTTACAGTGCTGTATCTAACCCAACTCTGAGATGCCATTATCATCCCTGAATGCAATTTAAAGGATCAAACTTAGTATATATTCTATATGCCTTGATTAGTCCAGCACAGAAAAACTGCCCTCACTTGATCTTTGTTATGGCTGTACTTCCAGGTATTTCTGCTCCCAAATGATAAAACAGCTATCTACAGATTAACACATACATTATTTTGTGCATGCATAAGACACTTATCTCTTAGTTGTTGTTTACGCCTAAAAAATCAGTAGATCTTCTATTATGACTGAGATGAACAATGTAATTGAACAACTTCCAGGAGAAAGAGGAATATAAAATTTGATGTACAAACTCATATAGTATTCAGATTTTTTTAAGACTGCCACATTTTAAGAAGGCTGCCAAAGACTACTTCAGAAGAAGTGCAGCAATCATCAGCACAAAGGTTAAAAGTGCAAAATGGATAAATAATCCTGGAATTTTATAATGAAAATAAATCTACCATGAAGAGAGAACTCAAACTTCACTAGTTACTTTATCAGCACAAAGAAGTCATATGTCAAGATGCAAGAAAAGCAGGCTAAAACTTCAGTGATTACAGACTAAAGACAAGGATTTTTGTCACAATTAAATTAAAAGCTATTGTTCCCTGCCATCACTCCAAGAAATTGTCTGCATTGCTTTATGTTTTTCTTGGTCCCAGAAAAAAAAGGAACAGCTCTGCAAGACCATGTTGCCCCCTTCTAACAACCAGAGTACTCGTATATCCTGGTTTGACACTGGCCCAACGCAAGATGCCCATGAGAGTCCTCCTGCTCACTCTCTCCTGACACAGCTGGGTAGATGAAAGGAAAAAAAATTAACAAAGGGTTAATGAGTGAGATAAGGACCGAGATAAATATTTTAAGGACAAAACAGGCTCAACTTAAGGTTGCAAAGTGAATTTATTGCTAACAGAATCAGAGGAGGATCATGAGAAGTAAAATAAGCCCTTAAAACACCTTTTCCCCACTAGCTCCTCCCTCCTTCCTATCCAAGGTGCAGAGAGACACAGCATGGGGTTTTTTGGATCAGTGCATAACTGAGATTTTCTTCCACTGCTCTGGGAGTGGAGTCCTTCCCCTGTGAGGCCGTGGGGTCCCTCCCACAAGAGACAGTTCTTTGTGAACTTCTCCAGCATGGGTCCATTCTCACGAGCAGCAGCCCTGCTGCACCTGCTGCAATGTGAATTCCACCCACGGGCACACAGCCCTCCCAAAACTGCTGCAACATGGATCTCTCTTTCCATGGGGTGCAATCGTCCAAGGACAGGCTGCTCCAGTCTGGAAGCAGGGTCCCCTACTCCCACTGGATCACAGCCTCCTCCAGGTATCCACCTGCTCCAGCATGGGCACGATCCCCATGGGCTGTGGGTGGATCTCTGCATCCCCCATGGATCCCCATGGGCTGTGCATGGATCTCTGCATTCCCCATGGATCCCCATGGGCTGCAGGTGAATCTCTGCATCCCCCATGGATCCCCATAGGCTGCAGGTGGATCTCTGCATTCCCCATGGATCCCCATGGGCTGCAGGTGGATCTCTCCATTCCCCATGGATCCCCATGGGCTGCAGGTGAATCTCTGCATCCCCCATGGATCCCCATGGGCTGCGGGTGGATCTCTGCATCCCCCATGGATCCCCATGGGCTGTGCATGGATCTCTGCATTCCCCATGGATCCCCATGGTCTGTGCATGGATCTCTGCATCCCCCATGGATCTCCATGGGCTGCAGGTGAATCTCTCCATTCCCCATGGATCCCCATGGGCTGCAGGTGAATCTCTCCATTCCCCATGGATCCCCATGGGCTGTGCATGGATCTCTCCATTCCCCATGGATCCCCATGGGCTGCAGGTGAATCTCTGCATTCCCCATGGATCCCCATGGGCTGCAGGTGAATCTTTGCATCCCCCATGGATCCCCATGGGCTGCAGGTGAATCTCTGCATCCCCCATGGATCCCCATGGGCTGCAGGGGAATCTCTCCATTCCCCATGGATCCCCATGGGCTGCAGGTGAATCTCTCCATTCCCCATGGATCCCCATGGGCTGCAGGGGAATCTCTCCATTCCCCATGGATCCCCATGGGCTGCAGGTGAATCTCTCCATTCCCCATGGATCCCCATGGGCTGCAGGGGAATCTCTCCATTCCCCATGGATCCCCATGGGCTGCAGGTGAATCTCTGTATTCCTCATGGCCTGCAGGGGCACAGCTGCTTTACCGTGGCCTGCAGAGCAATCTCAGCTCTGGCCCCTTCCAGGGAGTACCTCCTCCACTGATCTTGGTGTTGCCATTGTTTTCACTCACACATTCTCACCTCCTCTTCCTCCTCCTCCTCCTCTCTAACTGGAATAAAAACTGTGACTTTGTTTTGATCTTCTTAAGTGTATCATCACAGAGGTGTTACTAACGTCTCTCATTGTCCCAGTTTTGGCCAGCAGCATGTCCATCCTCAGAGCCATCAGGGATTGGCTCTGCTGGACATGGCAGAAGCTGTCAGGAGCTCTGTGGCCCCCCTGCTGACTGAAAACCAGGCCATGCAAAAACAATACGTGATACAACTCTGTGAATTCTTGAGATTATCAACTGTGGTAATATATCTAATGTTAGCACTTACAGCTACTTGTGCAAGTGTCTATCCAAGAATATTTAAAGAATCCTAACCCTGAGATTAACTCATTCTATTAGATCATAGTGCCAGTAACACCAAAGTTGTGCATTTGACCCGAATCACAGAATACATATTATTTTCATGCCTTTATTGGTTAATTGTTCCTTCTGAAAAAGGTGGTATAGGGAACCGTGCTGCCAGAACAGTTTCACTGAGGGTTTTGGATATTATCCAAAATATTCCTGGCAAATGATAGAAACTGTTGCAAAACTAAACAGTCTTACAGATTTAAGATAAGTGTTTTGGGGGAAAAAATATTCTGCCTTTACAATTTTAACATCTTCAAGTTAAAAGAGCCATAAATTCATAATTACTTATAAACATGGGTCATTAGTCAATTTGTCATATTTTTCTTTACTTACTTGTAAAGTGCATAGTGGAGAGGGTCACTTTATGTATTTATTCCCTTACTTACTTGAGCTCAGCTCTAATTCTCTAGCTTGCTTTTGCAATAATTGCTGCTGATGCCAAGCTGTTCCTGATGAGGTTCACAGGGGTGATACTGCCTAACCAGGATCCAATCAGGTTTTTTTCATGAATCAAAGTCCTTGGGAATTGAATGCTTCCTATTTCCTAATCATATCTGTGAATGCTGCTTTAGGAAGTATTTTTTTGACAACTTTAACCACTTGTCCTTTTGAAGTGGACTGAAAACATTGTATTTAACATCATGTTTTTACAGAACCTAGAATCCATTTAATAGAAATGGAAAGAGAGAATAATTTTCCTGTTTCTTTCTATTCCTCTCTCTTCTTCATATTGTGTGAGGGGTAAGACAGTACTATGTCTTTACCTATGTCAGTCAGCAGCTGGTTTTTGTCCAGTGAAATACTCTCTATTGGTTTCCTTCCTCTTCTCCAGATTTCTTCAGTAGAGATAAAGGAATAAAAGGTCAAAGCTTAACATTATGTTATGCTTGCATTTATGGTTGAGCAGCCCAACCAGAGCATATTTATAAAGCAAAACAATCATTGATGGAGAACAGACATCCACACTATACAAGTTTCAAAGTTTTATTTCAGAGGAACTGTAAGTGAATGCCCAATAATGACTACAGTACAGTAGATGCAAAGCTTAGATATGCTTACTACTTTAACTTCATCAGAAAGGGAACTAGTCTGTGCTCAGAGATTACCCTGTGACATAAAACACAGCATGGTAGAATGAGAGCTTATTGGTGAATTTTCTTTAAAAACAGACCCCTGAATTAAGTTGTTCTTGTATACATACCTGAAGTCACCAAATCCAAATCGAAAGTAATTCAAATCCCAAAGTTACAATTGTCATACATCCAATTTTACCAAAACCCCAACATTTTGGGTATGATGGACTACAGTTACTGAATAATAACATAATCTGGAACATAATCATTTATCTGGAAGACAAGATACCTGGGTACATTATATCCTACTGCCACATGTAGTACATAATGACTGGCTAATGCAGTAATAAGGAAAAGCAACTTGATACTTTCCACAGAAGATGAACTACTGTGAGGCCATAAAATCAAGCTTCAGAGGACCAAAACAAATGTAAACTAATAGACATTAGTTAGGAAGTTAGAAAGTTGGGAAGAAAATCAAAAGGTTTGTCTGGTTGTTTTTTTTGGTTTTTTTTTTCCTATGACTGTTTGTGTATTTTAAATTATCCAGTCACTGGCTAAAAAAAAAGTGAAACCGTACTGTGAGTTAGCTTCAAACAGAAGTAAAGCATACCATTCTCCATCTGACAGGAGGCAGTGAATTGTATGTAAATCTTGACTTGAGAGACACTTACCCATGCTTAGGGATTTAGAAAAACTGGGGAACCCCTGCACCTTGCTTTTGGACCACAGAAGGGCAGGCAGGTGTTCCAGGCACACACCTCTCTCTTTGCTTTTGCATACTTGTTAGTGCAAAAGGTTCAAAATCCTACTTCTGAAAGTAGGTGTTGCTGGAGTTTTAGGGGTACTGGGACATGTTTCCTAGCCCTGGGCATCTAAACTCCACCTGTGTCCTACAGACAAAAAAAAAAAAAAAGAGATATTATTGGCTTCTTCCCTCTGATCTTTTCATGTTTGCTTAATTCAACAACTTGTTCAGCTCAGTAGAGAAATAGAGATGGACTCATTATTATCACTACTACTGAAGCATCATCCTTTACGTTCCTCTCTCCTCCCTGTTTTTCTTACTTACATTGAAAAGCCACCAGTTTCTCATATTCTTTGCTTTCAGCTTTCATTACAGCACAAAGGCTCTGTGGATCACAAGGAGGTTTATTATGTCTGTCTCATTCTGACTCCTAGCAGTGAAAAGTAAATTGCAGAGAAGCTAGCAAACAAGAGAGGCCTTGACATTAGCTTTAATTTTAAAAGAACAAACTCTTCTATTAGCGAGCTTATTAATTAGCAAGGATGCTTTAAAAAATGAGGAAGTAAAAGTTTTCTTTAGGGTAAAATGCTGGGCTGCAGCATTTAGTTATGAAATACAAATATGAACATAGGAGGAATTAATTGTCAGGTGTATTTGAAAATTATTGCAGGCTTCCAGGGAATGTTTCCTTTTGTTGTTTTAAAAGGCCTTTTAAACTGCATCCAGTTTCCTCCTAAATCTTCAAGTTCTTCAGCACAATCTTTTCACACAATGTAGAGTGTGATGCATGCTTTGCCCTTGATTTTACCCTGGCTCAGACTTTGAGCTAGCTGCTAGTGGTAATTGAATATGGACCTGCCACGTGTTCTGCTATTTCAAATTTGGACTAGAAGAAGAGAGACAGAAAATTGTTACTCTTTTTGACTCTGTGTGTTCTGTATCACAGAGGTTTGAATCTCTCGTTTAATATTGGAGAAAATCCTATGAAGTATCACCATCTGCCCTACCTTCATACTTTCCCCTAGCCACCCACTATTGGCTACTCTCAAAGATAGGATGCTGCACTAGATAGTCCTGACAATGACTACTGCTATGTTTTTTATCCTTTTCTGAAATTTTCGTAGATCATAACTATGTCACATTGCCACAGTCATGCTTAAGTTATATTTTTGGTTGATCTCAGCAGAAAGGCCAAAGCCAGATATTCTTTCCATCATAAGCAATGCAATTTGTCATTACCTTCAAGGAAAGCTGCATTAGGTTTTGACATGGAAGAGTGTAAAATAGAAACCAGAAGTGTTTTCTCCTCCAAGTTTATCTTATGGATCAGAGTCTGGTTTATCATAGTAAAATAAACTTCATCTGTTTTCTGCTACCCAAGAGAAAAGAATACTGGTGATGGTCAAATGAGCAACAGCTCCTTAAGTACCAGCATCATTCCTGAGAGGCTGGCAAAGGGATCAGCACTTAGTTTCTGTGCTAGCTGCTACCATAAAACATGGCCAGCCAAAAAAACCTGCAAGAACTTGTATATACCTTGTGTAAGAAGAAAATATCATTAACCAAACTTTATCCTTGGTCCCTACAAAGAAACTATATTACTATCAGTAAGATTTATACTTATAGACCCAAGGACAAAATAAAGCTGCCAGATAGTATTTTATAGTAGATCTGTGACTATTTAAATTGTTATTCTGAAAATAATTTTAGATCAACAAGTGCAAAACTGTATGAGAAGAGTAAATCCCACTTTCCAGCCAGAACAATTCCAGACTAAGATGTTTCCTGAAGAATAAGTTAGTTCTGCAGTCAATGAATCTGTGACATGATGTTGAAATATCAATCCAGTCTTTTGGACAGCACACAGAAGAAATGCATTGGCTTATTTACTTGGTATTCAATATTCTTGTGTTATGGAGCTCATTTTGTATTTCTTTCCAATTAGAGGGTAAAGGTTCACACAAAGTCCAATCTATGTTTAAATTACGTTATCTACATGTTCATAGGCCTTTTTTGCTGTTTATGATTTCACCCGCAGGTGTCCAAGACCCAGGCTCTGGCATTCATCATGACTCTGCACACAAGAGACTAGTTTCCGAACTCAGCTGTACAGTGCAAATCCAAAGGTTATTATGTGTCTCAGAACCAAAACTTTCCCATAATAAGGAATCAACAGCCTTTGTTCACCAGGCTTTGCCAAAATCCATTCATCTGGCACTCAAAATGATCATCTGGCAGAAAATAGCATAACCCCAACGGTGTACACAAAATATCAGCTGGAGCTTAGGGCAAATCTTGGTCCTAATGAAGTTAATGGCAGAAGTCCCGCTGATCGCAGTGAGACCTGACACAGACTGTGACAGCTGTGTGCAAGCCAGAGCACACTGGTAACAGCCCTTCAGCTCATTGTACAGCCCAGGAAACACACAGAGGCTTTCACAAGTCCTTTTGTCCACTCCAGCAACTCAAAGATTCCAAATTACCCCAAGGCTAATTCTGGGAAGTACAGATACAATTGATTTCAGTTCTCTGCTGTATAAGAAAAATAAAAATGAAATTATGTTTCAAGATTCTCTTAGATGAATACTGCATGTCCTTTATAGACTACTAAAATGCTAAAAATTACTAGCATGGCCAAATTGGCTCAATTTAAAATGTTTTGCAATGCAGTTTTAAAATAAAGAAAAACATCCTTGTTCAGTTAAACAGAATTTTTTAAATTCAAAATCATATATACAAATACATATATATGTGTGTGTGTGTGTGTGTGTGTGTATGTAATAGATTTTCATTTTTGAAATGAGCTAACTGGGACAATGCATATAAAAGCTGTTAAAACTTCACTTCCCCAAAAAGTTTTTGTTTAAAAAAATCCTAGCTCATTTTTTGTAGATTTGACTTCTGGATAGCACAAGGCTGGCAGAATGGGTTAGAAGCTGCTGCTGGACTCCTCTCTGATAATAGCTTGTGGTGATCTAAAAACATCACAAGATGAAGTTCTCTTAGTATCCCCAACAGACAGAATTGCTCCTGTTGTCAGGCAGCTACTGTACCCTAAACTGGGGGGTAGTTCAGGAGTCCTGAGACAAAACAGATATTTAAAAAGGACCTGCACTTCAGGGATTTCCCCTCTATTGCAGTTGCATAGAGCATTATTCAGAATTCCCTCCTTGTCCTTTGTTTTTTCTGCTAGCAAAGCAGTTTAAGTACTGCTATGCTAAGCCCAACAGATACCTAGAGTGTTGTAATGCCCTACTCTGTAGGGTTACTTCACTAGGCCTACAAGAAAAGAATTTTACCTTCTTTTCCATATCACAGGTGTTTATTCAGTGGAAAGAATAAGGTCAGAGTTTTCTATTTTTCTTTGAAGAAGTTATCACCAAGCTATCCTGTTTTATCTTGATTTAATTACCAATTCTAGGAGGAAAGCTGTCACACAGGTTCTGTTACAGTTACTTTGTTTTAGTTGCTACTTGGGGGCCATTATAGTGACTGTTTTGGAGGTGCCTTCAGGCAGTTCTGGCCTGCTGAGGACTTTTTTTGACACTGAGAACTACTGATGGGTTTTCGTAGCCCTGCGGCAGTGCAACCTGTCTCCTTGGCAGCTAAAAATAACACTGTGCTGGTTGGACTGCTCTCTGGTACGGTTCATGGATTCTCTTCTTGGCACACAATTACCAACAGGTGTGGCCATGCTCTAAGAGGTCCATGGTAGCAGCCTGTAGTACACTAATTGCTTAAAGGAGCTGTTCTTTTAGAAGAAATGATGCTCACATTGTTATGCAGGCTGCTGATCATTGCCTGGCACCTCTGTGCTCAAGGCAGGAGTCCAAACAACTTGTGACAAGGCGCTCTGCCATCTCAGCAGATGGACATGAGCATAAGCAGCTTAGGGACTATGCCTGCATATCAAGCATAGGCATTGAGGGCATGATTCCCAGCCAAGAATTCTGCAACTGCTGTTTATCTTCTGCTTACCAACCTAGAGTTGTTTATCTTCTCTTACCAACCCAGAGTTCAGGGAATATGTCATTGCTAATTAAGACCTGGGCTGGACTCAGTTTCAAAAGCATAAAATATGACTGTGCAAAACGAGTGTCTGTCTGGCTTGAATTGAACCACAAGTCCTGAGAGAGGCCAAGGGAGTTATCAGGATGAAATTGGTACAGGGGCAGACCAGAAAGATACCTCAAAATGCTGCCATTTCATCAGATTCAGGAAAAGAGTAATGTAAGTGGGAACAGGGAAATCACTATTAATATATAGGGGCGGATTTATATTTTCTCAAAAGAAAAAGTAAAACTTGGCATCATAAAGGTATGCAGTTGGAATGGGGAAAAAGTAGGGACCAATATGAGAAAAAGTCCTGAATGTAAATTGCATGAATTTACAGAATAATCTCAGAAAGGCAAACTTAGGGGCATTTTTGTTTGGCACTTGAAATACTGAAAGAAAAAAACTTCTTCAAAAGCAGAAGACAATAATGTATTCACTGTGAGATAACCCAGACCCTAAGGGATCTTTTCTTCTGCCAGTTCCATGAGTCAGATAAGATTTTATTACCTGAGGTGCAGTGGTACTAGAGGCCCTAGAGTGCCTCTGAAAGCCTACACTAGCATTTAGTGTTCAGAGACCTTGTCCATGTAGAGAAAAGACACAAAGCAGAGGAATGGGCAATATATTATTTGAACATGACATGATGGGCTTCTGCTCATTGGAGACAACTGCAATACCAAATGACAGGATCAAGGGCACACTGAAAAATATTGGAAATTTGTTTGTTTGTCTGAATTTGTTTGAATTTTGATCTTGCCACTGTTATCCAAGCTGCAGACCAAATATTCATGAAATATCCTTCTTTACAATTTTAGTATCAAAACTGATTTGCAATTAAGGTAAGAAAAGAGATCAAGTATTTGCTTTTCTGATAAAAAAACCTAAATAGAAATAGATAGAAGCAAAGCAAGTGAATAAAAATGCAAAACTAAAACTGAAAAGGATTCACTGCATGACACTTCACTGATTACTTGAAGTAGTCAGGACAAGCTATCCCAAAAAGTAAAACTCTGACAAAAGAAACCAGGCACAGCAAATTTCTGTGCTGATACAGTCTCATTCAAGTCATTATTCACACACAAGGAGTAACAGGACCATGCATTTTGCGTTATATTATTTCACCTTATTTTGCTTAAACCCATGAAGCAATCTTTATCCAGTGAGGGTTGAAAGAGGTTATGCCTGTGTGAAAACTGGAATACAAGAAACTCAAATGTTATTTAAAGCTTAAAAACAAATCAAATCAATATATCAAGTCTAACAGGTTTCTATATATTGTATGTTGCTTTTATTGTGCACTGATTCTAAGTTTTAAATGTCTTATATCCTTTTATATTGGAGGTAAGGAAAGAGGAAGGACAGTGGGAAAGGAAGTTCTGCTTACAAGGAAGCAATACTGAATAACAAGCAAGAACAAGATGCAGCATATTCCAACACCCTTCTCTAATGATACAACTAGACAAATTACATTATTTCAGATTGCTCTCCAGCCCTGTGCAGAAAGACAGATGGGATTTATTTGTCATCACCAAAATGTCTTCCCACTGTTCTATCACCTTTCAACACCAGTGTAGCCCTGACAGCTTTCATTATTACTATACTTATAGCTATATCAATGTTTGAATTTGAATGTATATATTTATGCTTTTGTCAGAGGACCTTAATTAATAAGAAAATATTTTGGTAGTATCATAAAAATTTTGAAGGGTCATCACATTCCCTTGCATTGTTTAATGTGATAATTTTGGAATACAAAGTAAATTAGAAAAAATCTGCAGTTTGCCTTTGTCATTTTTTCCTACTGTAACTATTTAAAGTCTAAATCAAAGCACAGTGAAGTTAGAATTTGCTCAATAAAAAAAACTTTTCTTATTTACCACACTTCAAGTCAAGCAGTTTTCATTTGAATATCCTGATGGCCTGGAGTTACACATGAATGTCAGCTGAACTGTTCAGCTCATTTTCTCAGATTGCTCAGACTGCTTTACAGTCCAGCCACAGCTCCCCACCATCACACCAAAAGAGTAAATTAAACAAATATTATTTTCTTACTTATAAGATGAAGGCCAGCTACCAGGTTGAAGATGACACATTAGTCTTGTCTTTGCTGCTAGCTGGAAGAATATCTAATTTAGGGAGGGCTGGCTTGCAAAGAAATGTAGGAAAGGATTGCTTTCCATCACAGATACCATGATAGGGTTTTTTAAGGCTGGAGGATGAGCACTGGGCAGTTTTAAGGAAAACAAAAACCTGAAGAAAATAACCAGCAACCAGAACTAGATAAGACACCAACAATGAAAATGTCTGCTGCTAAATTGTGCTGCTTTTTTCTCTTTCATCTTTAGCTTTTTTCTCCTCTCCCATGGTATCAAAGCCAAGGCTAACAAGGAGTAAGCACATGCAACTCAGGCATTCCATAGTCAAACTTGCACTTTCCAGCATCCATGTCTCTGGAAGGTCTCCAGATACCTGCTCAAGGCACCACTGCTCCACAAGGGAGGATTAAAAGGGCATCCAAAGGGACATTAATATGTGGTACTAAAGATAGACACTGGTATTATTGTTGGTCTAAAGATAATCCTGGCCTTCTTCCTGTCTCCAGGTTCTTGATTTCTGTGTTCACTTTCTCACAAATTCACACTCTTCCCTTCTGAGGATTGCTCTAGCTATTTCACCTCATCTTCCATTTCACTGATGCTCCTCTAGCATAAACATCCAGACTGTTACTACTCTGCACAGAAATTCTTAATTGCCTAAGCTCCAGCAGAAGGGGACTCATCTGGGACTCCTACTGTCAAGAGATCAAGAGAGCTCAGCTCTTGCCAAACTTGCTCTAAAGAGGATTTGTGTGGCCTCCCATCACGAACTTGAGGCCTTGTTTCCCCATTCACAAAGACATAAACTGGGAAATGGCCTTTTTCTCAGTCAGGGTTCACTGCTACTTTACCCCACCTGGTAAGCAGAGATCTGCCAGAGGTAGTGGTACAGCCAGGCCACAGCCAGGCAGGCTAGAGAAGGGCAGGAGAGACTAAACATCCTCATCCAGCAGCTGCCAGGAGGATAAGGCACACTGGAGCCTTGAGCCTTGCTCATGCCTTCCTCCAGCATACTCAGCCTACAGTAACAAGTGTACACTTTTCACATGATTACCAGGGAGAAAGACAGAGGATAAAGAAAAAAGTAGAGTCAGTAGTCTTTCCTTAGGCCTCCCTTTGCTCCTGAGAGAAGTATTTCAAGAATTCATTTTCTGTTGTGGGGGAAGGAGGGCAAAGAAGCAGCTGTTTTAGGAAACAGTAAGAGCAAGGATGCATTTGAAATGTGACCATGACCTACTCTGTGCTTCACATTTTGCAGGAAAACGCTTTTATCTGTTGCAGATTCACAGCTTTTAGCCCTTTCCTGAAAGAAGGGGTCTGTGACCTGCCTTTGAAATAGCTAAGCAGGAACTATTTTCCTTTTAAAATACAGTTGAAAGGGGACATGATGAAACAGCATGGAATAAAATATGAATCCTTGGAGCAGAACTGAAGCTATCCATCTATCACATAGTGACCTACCCACAAAGCCACGTTCTACTCTTATTCTCTTACTGGCCTAGTGCAACCTGTGTTCATTGCTACACAGCAATCTAAATTCAACAGGATGGCTGATGAGCACTCCCCATGTATATACCCTGCTGACCACGGACACCCAAACTTGGCAAGAGAATGGAGCATATGGGCCTCAGCTCTGTAAGACAGGAAAGAAAGGTGAACATAATTTTTTTCCAATTACAGGCTATGACATATAAAGGAAATGGTAGGGTGAAACTATCTTCATTGTAAAGGAAAATGACACAGCATACTGCATTTTGGCCAGTCTTTCTGGTTCACAAGGAATTTCACTAGGTGCAATCTCTTTTGAGATTTAGTTACAGGATTATCTAAATAGTGGATAAAGAAAGTGAAGCCCATGAAACTCAGGTTAAAAATTCACTGTTACTTTTGCTTGGTATCTAGACAAGGGTGAGTAAGTCTGAACTCTGGATGAAGAGGGAAAAGAAAGCTACTGAGGGTTAATCAGTTACAGCTACTCTCCAAAAGCCAACAGCAGTCAAAGGACCAGCATCCAGATCCTCACATGTAGAAGGAAAAGCATAAATTCATGGCATATTTAAGCTCACCAGAAAAAAAAACCCAACCAACCAAAAAAACCCCTCCCTGAAATAAGGAAACGATATAATAAAAATGTCATGAGCAGTACAATTTTTTGGGTTTCTTATCAAATAAGTGTGGTCCACCAATGCAAGTGTGGGTTCACTAGTGAATACAACTAAGTAAATTCTTGGCTCAAAATTCCACCAGGAACAGTATTCATTAGGTGCTGTCCACTACTGTAGATGGTTATGAAGTATCTTAATAGAGGAAAAAGCTATTAAGTATTTCATATTAATAATACCTACCTGCTGTCTCATGGTCTACAGAAACAGGAGAATTTTCCATGATAAATTTATCTCTCTGAACGAAGAACTGCTACAAATTTTTGACTGAATTTTTTTCCCACTTGTCTTTTTTGCCATTTCACTCCATACGCTCTGGAAGCAATTGCTGCCAGAGAGTAAAAATATATTATTTACTGAACCAAACTAAAGGTTCATGTAATTTTATGTCCTGTTCTTGATGGTAGACAATATGAGTTACTTGAAACAGAAGAGGATAGGAGAGGTACAAACAATTCTTACTAAAAATTCAGAATATCAGGGTCAATAAGAAAATACTGGCTTAAGCTCATGATTAATACCTCCTGAAATACAATGTCTTATAATAATTTAAATGTTCTATCCCATTAACATTTGTTAGGTTTTCCAGTTTTCGTTCTGATAATTGGATAATACTGAATCATCTCAATTTATATATTTCTAAACAATATTTCACTCCTGTACTGCTTTACACTAGTTCACTAACACAAGCTAAACCAATTGAGAAACAGTCTGCTCTCCATCTGCTACCAACAAATGTGATCTAATGCATTAATTAGATCCCCAGCTTTGACAAGTTTTTTTAAATAGTGCTAGAGAACTATTAACACCATTTTTTTCCAGTTAACTTTATTTTGGCTCACAGTCTGGTCTAATATTCCAAACTGCCATAACTACTGTCTGTATTTGAAGAGCAAGACATTCATTAGTTTTCTGTTTTACAGCTTTCTGTCTACTTCAGTTTAGATTTCTGAAGTCAGATGCAAGCCCCTTATACTGCCTCCATTCTTCTTGCTTGCTCTGCTCAGATAAATTTCCCTATGAGCACACCCCCCTCATGTTTCCTAAACCAGAAATGAAGCATGGGTTTGCAATGCAAGCAGTAGGTCTTCAGACTGGCTGGCCCAACACAAGCAGATACACAAATGGTTTTTGGATCCTGTTCAACAGTAGTTATTGTGTGGGAGAACTAATTTCTTTCCACACTTAAGTCCATTCTTCTGGAATTGTGAATAAACAATGGCCTTGATTAGGTATTTTGTAAAATAGGTTTTGATGAGATACATAGGTGGATGGATATTTTACTAGTTCTGCATCTGAGCTCTTCAGCAGAAACAGCTCATCAGTTTAGCCTCTACTTTTCAGCAGAAAGAGCAGGATGAAATGTCATGAGGCTGCACTGGATTGTATGTGAGGTTTCTGACCTAATTCACTTTCATTTTTCCTCCTTCTCCCCTCTCCCTCCAGTAAATCGAATTCCAGACTTGCATAACTCTGCTGAAAATTACAGATGCCTCTTCTATGAAGCACTATGAAAAATCATTGTATCACAAGCTTTGCAGAGATGCTAAAAACCATCTTTCATTAAAAGTGCATTAGGTGCTAAATGAATCTACAAAGCCATATTCAGAGACACATATATTGCACGCATGGGATTATATAAAGTTTGTATCTGGCAATCTGCTACTTAAAGGGAACATTAATGTAAAGAAAGTACCTGCTTCTATCAGCAAGGCTGCCGTCATAAACTGGACAGAGCAATCTCTCACTGTTAATAGAATTTCACAGAAATCACCACAGACAGCACAGAAAATATATCCAGTGTAGCAATATCCCAAATATAGTCCTTTCTCTTCAATGAATTTAGTGCAAAATTAGACAGGGCATTATTTAAAAGGTCAGCACTTGAATTTTATTTTATTCTATTCAGATCCTAAAAATATGAGGGTATGATACCAATCTGATCCATATTTTCCATTTTATCTACAAAAAAAATGAGAACTCACCAACACTTAAATCTGGTACTAAGTATATATGGAAGGAAGAAATGTTCTCAGGCATAGAGTGGGGTTCCCCTCCCCCCTTACATTAATGATATAGAAATTGAGTTATACTTAATGGATTACAATGTGCAAATTAAATGGAAGTTTTTAAGCCAAATCCTTAACTGGGATTCAGATGTAGTTCAGACTTAAATAACACCAAATGAACAATATGAACTACCAGGGAGTAAAAACAATCACAGTAAGAAGGAAGAAATTACTTAGGTATGACATTTCCCTGACTAAACAAAATACCAGGTTTCAGTTTTTTTAGAAATAGCAAGGCTTCAAGTTAGCAAGAAACTGCTGAAAATGCTGGTATTTTTTATTCTTCTCTTGTTTGAAAGACCTTTTGTCTTCATGTTTTGTTTCCTCTTCTCTCACTTCAAGCCCCAACCTGAAAAAATATGTGGTACCTATATAGCACATATTTTAATATAGACTTCATTAAGGAATGCTGGATAAAGGCTTTTCTGACTGTCCTGAGGCTGGAATTCCTTTCTATATTCCTGTCTCCATATTTTAGTACAAGTCTGTGGACACGCCCTACTTAAAAACTCTTGTAACACTTAACACTGATGTTCCCCTTCATTTCTCAAAACAGCAGCAAACAATACACTCTGAGTCTATTTCAAACCAATGAAAGAGAGTAGAGGAAATCTCCAGAAAGTCATCAGAGTATTTAGGTGCAGGAAAATACAGATCAAAACACTTAACCACATTACAAAACTTGGACTTACCAAACCTTTCAGTAGGACGGTATCCCACTTGAAACAAGACAAGCTGTTCTCAGTCTTCCCTTGTGAACTTCTTTGCACAGAAAAATTAAAACATTTGCCATTAGATTGAGATGGACCCTTGGAATTAGTAATTAATCTAAGTCCTAGAGAAAATTAACATTTGTTTCTTAAAAGTAGCAAGAAGCTGGGGAGAGCCATGAGAGACAGGGCACTCCCCAAAGGCCCTGACCTCAAGGCTGCCCCCTCTGGTAGCTTTTCCCCATCTCCTAGACGTTTTGCCATTTCTGCATACTGAATTACAAATGCATTTTTAGGTAAATATATGATGCAAGGATTGAGTGGCAGAATTTGTACTCTTTTTCTGCATCATGTACTCATATAGCCCTCTAGGTATGCAAAGTTAGGAATTACATAGGTTAGTACTGCCACAACAGAAATCCCCTTGAGAATCTACCCTCAATACCTCAGTCCTGTGTTGCCTGAAGAAGGGCAAGGGTCAGGTTATTCTACAGAATAAAGCATAAGAAAAACAATCTCTTTTTTTTGCCACATAAATTACCACTGCCTGAGTCAAGAAGCAAATTGTACTCTCTAATTGCAGCTTGTCAGACACAAGTATGCTTCCCAGGTCGGTGTACTGAGGAGTGGTAGTGACTAACTGATCTCACATCCAAAACCATGACTTACTGTCTCCTTTATCTGACTTTGAGAACACTGAAAGGCTTGCATATTATTAATATGACACACTTTTTTAGAAGGACATATTTTTCCAGAATATTTTTAGATTAGATTAGATTTCAAGACAAACATAAATCTATATTAGAAAATACACTGAAGAACAGCTGAGGTTTGTTTGTACAAAATGCTTTTAAGAAATGCTTATCAGATCATGCAGGAAATTTTTCAAGGCCAAAATCAAACATCATAAAAAGAAAATTCACTGGAATTTCCTGGAGGAAAAGATAGGCAGCTGGTCAATTTATGTTACATCTTTACTCTTTCTAGAAATTTCAGAAGTATGGATGTAATGTAGAGCTGTTCACACTTTAAAGACAGAGTGCTTGAAAAAGCCATTTATAATAAAATTTTAATAAGCACATTGATTACTTAGGAATCTAAATTCCCATTTTGAAAGTAAGGTAGGCACTGACAAGTGCCTACTATTCTAAAAATGTGACTCAACACCATAATTCCCCAATCTCATGCACATATCCAGTGTGAATTAAGCTTTTTATCTTTTAACATACAGAATTACTGCAAATGGCAACTACTTTTTTTTTTTTTCTACCAATATTCAGGCAAATAAAGTGACTATGTATACCATCTCCAGAATCTATTTTTTATGTCTGAATCTGAAATTATTCCATTTTGAAGTAGGTTAAGGGCATTTTTTCTCAAGCACTTCCAATTTGAGCAAGATGGTTTCCATAGCTCTGTGCAGTTCGTAGTAAACTTCTCAAAAAGCACCAAAACCAAACTGGAAAACACAACTGCTCACAGTGGAAATGTTTATATTAAGAAATATTTTTAGGCAAATATTTTAAATAGTTATTTCCCCCAGAAAGGATTACCAGAAAAGACAGAAGGCAGCAATATGCGTGTTTGCAGCTCTTGCTAGATGGGAAACAGAAAGAAAACTTTTGTTTCCTTCTACAGACCCATTCTAGGTAGTCTGCCAAAATCTTAGCACAAAGCCCCATTTCCCTTAGCTGCCAGCTAAGGGAGCTGCAAGGGAAACTGTGCACCCAAACCTGTATTTCCTTCCCTTGCTCTCCTGGGTTATAAACGGTGCAGTTTGCAGCTCCTTCAGCCTCAACGTGGAGCTGCCTGTTGAGGACTTGCCTTTCAATTTTGCTTTTTCCTTGCTTCCAGAAGTACCTTCAGTGCCTTCATGTGTCAAAAGGACTTTCCATCAAACAAGTATTTTTTTTAAAAACTACCCTGGACATTTTCTAACATTCAGCAATCTGCGGAGTTTGGAGATGATTATTTATTTGAGCACAGATTTTTCTTTCTCTTAATTTTTGCACAGTGCTTTGCACAATAGAAGCCTAATTATATTAATGGTCCTCTGCCTCTAAAGTCTGTAACACATTTCAGAGACTTGGGCATCTCCCGTCTGTGCCAGGTCTCTAAGAACTTACTATTCTAAAAGAAAAGAAAAACTAATACCCTAAAGCACAACATTTAAGGATCTAGCAGATCTCTAAGGATCTTCTTGAGACAGTGACAGAAATACATTGGCTCACAGAAACCAATCTGCTGTGAATTCTCATTTTGTTTCCAGACAGTATCTGATGCCTTATCTAGAAGAACTGCACTCATCTTGCCTACACATACATTTATCACACATGCACTTGATAAACTAAAACCAGAATTCTGGGATAGTTATATTAGTGATACAGTCATTAGTGACCTGAATTTGGAAGATGGAAATTTAGGATACAGTGTTTGTAAACTCAACAGGATCACTCAAAACACTAAGTTACTCGAGGGGAAAAAACCCTGACTGTGGGGAAAATGTATATGGGAATTTACACTTCTAAATAAATGTTGTTGAAGAATACTCCTGACAGCAAGTGTGGGGGAAAAAAAATGGTTGTCAATAGTGCATTTTAAACCAATGAGCTGTTGCAGTATTGGAATTTGATGACCTTTGTGCCCTTTCTGACAATTAAGTGCTTGCCTGTGCTTGCTTTCCCTGATGAGAGTTGCAATATTTCAGGCTGCTGATGAAAAAGCCTGAGGAAGACTGGACATACTTCTTTGAAATACACAGCAGGAATTCTCAAAAATGAACCAACAAAACTTAGAGAGAACTCTCCTACAGAACCAAAATCAAGAGAAAACTCTGTGCATTCATTACAAGGGTAAATGTATTCTGACATCTGGGAAGTGCTCAAATAAGATTAAACTGGAGGGCAAAAAAATTATCAAATACAGGCAGTCCATTCACACATGTGGTTCCCTCAACAAGAAGTATTTGTCCTTTATTGTTTTATTCCCCCTAATGTGTATTCCATTAGCTTATACAATGGCAGGACAGCTATCCATGGTTCTTTGCCATGGTCTCCATTAGGAGATACAGGCATTACATTAACTTATTGCAGAAAATCACTTGGTGAAAGTGCACACCGAAGATTTTCTGTCTCAGATGAAAGGCTGAAGGTTGGGGTAAGAGAAATTGATGATGGTCTCAGACTGGTGATTTCATGGCAAGGAGACAAACAGGAAGTCTTCTGCAACATCATGCTACCAGAAAATTAAGAAATTCTTTCCCACAAGGTTTTGCTGATATTTTATCATCGATGACATTTCTGTGAATACTCTTTGTGCAGAAGATGGAGCCTTGTACTACAATGCCTATAATGAAAAGTAATCCAAATTAAAGCTGATTTCATTTATAGGCAAAACAGGGAAAAAATGAAGCAGAAATCTAAACCTCTCCTTTACTATATATGGAACTTTCTTGCCAAGGATAGTGCTCTAGAATTTTTTCCCCTCTTTCTGCTTTTGACACACCTGTAAAAGAAGATTTTTGCCAGCATGTAGAAATCACTACAACCTTGGAAAAGAGATGATGAAACAAACCTGCAGTTACAGCAGATAGCTCAAAACAATGATGCAGGCCTGCACTTCTGGCCATAAAGTATCTGAAAAGGAAGCTTTCATATGTTTTACTTATTTTTGTATTTACTTAAACAAAAGAAGCTTGATGTTGCAAGCCTTGTGATCCTCATAGCTGGATGCAGCACTCCAGGTGGCTGTCACAAGAGCTAGGCAGGTGAGGAGAATCCCCTCCCTCACCCTGCTGCCCACACTGCTTTGGATGCAGCCCAGGACATGGCTGGCTTTTGGGGCTGCAAGGGCAGATAGGCGGTCATCAGCCTCTCATCCACCAGCAGCCTCAAGTCCCTCTCAGAAGGGCTTTATTGTAACATTAAGCACAAGGCAATCTCACCAGATAGCCAAGCACTGGCATTCCCTAGTGCAAGTATAAACAGCCAACAGCAGCACTGCCCTCAGCTGTCCTGGAATCAGCACCTGCTCCATAAATGATGGTCACTGTTCACTCTTCGGGTAGAACCATTTCCCTTCTCATCTGAGAAATGTGACAAGATTAGAGGGTTTCTATTAGAATTAGAAAAAGAATTAGAGTAAGAATTAGAATTAGAATTATTAATCATTCTTGATCCACCCAGGCCTTTAAAATATTTTAAACCAAAAAAGGAGTGCTTATTTTTACCTTGCAAAGTGTATTTAATTAATAAAAAAAAATTCCAGACACCATTGTGAAGCTGCACAGGCTGTCCAGGGAAGCAATAGAGTCACCAAACCTGGAGGTATTTATCGGGCTAATGGCTGGACAGGATGCTTACAGAGCACTTTCCAAGCTGAAGGACCCGAGCAGGACCGTGTCCCACAGGAACACCTCCCTCACGGTGTCCCACAGGAACACCTCCCTCACGGTGTCCCGGGCAGGACCGTGTCCCACAGGAACACCTCCCTCACGGTGTCCCACAGGAACACCTCCCTCACGGTGTCCCGGGCAGGACCGTGTCCCACAGGAACATCTCCCTCACGGTGTCCCACAGGAACACCTCTCTCACGGTGTCCCGGGCAGGACCGTGTCCCACAGGAACACCGCCCTCACGGTGTCCCGGGCAGGACCGTGTCCCACAGGAACATCTCCCTCACGGTGTCCCGGGCAGGACCGTGTCCCACAGGAACACCTCCCTCACGGTGTCCCGGGGCAGGACCGTGTCCCACAGGAACACCTCCCTCACGGTGTCCCGGGCAGGACCGTGTCCCACAGGAACACCGCCCTCACGGTGTCCCGGGCAGGACCGTGTCCCACAGGAACATCTCCCTCACGGTGTCCCGGGCAGGACCGTGTCCCACAGGAACATCTCCCTCACGGTGTCCAACAGGAACACCGCCCTCACGGTGTCCCGGGCAGGACCGTGTCCCACAGGAACATCTCCCTCACGGTGTCCCACAGGAACATCTCCCTCACGGTGTCCCACAGGAACACGCTCCCACTGCCTCAGCTCGAATCCTTTCCCCACGCGGAGCGCGGGCTGACATCGCCCCCTGCCGGCTCGGCGCTCACCGCGACTCTCTCGCCCTCAAACAGCCGTAAACTCACCGAGGGGCTTCCGCTGTTTTCGCTTTATATATTGTGTTGGTTTCGGCTGGGATAGACTCAATTTTCTTCCTAGTAGCTGTAGAGGGCTGTGTTTTGGATTCAGTATGAGGGTAATGCTAATAACATACTGATGTTGTGATTGTTGCTACATGGGGCTTAATGTAAGCCAAGGACTTTTCAGCGTCTTATCTCTTCAGAAGCAGCCGGGAGGGAGTATGGCCAGGACAGCTGGCCCGAGCTAGCCAAGGGGATATTTCACACCGTGCCCACTGTATAAAATGGGGAGTTACCTGAGAGTGAGGCTGATTGTGGTTTGGGGATGAGTTTGGCGTCGATCAGCAGGCGGTGAGTCATGCAATGCCCATCACTTGTGTTTCTTGGGTTTTATCTCGCTCTCTTCCCCATCCCCCTTTAATCACTATTATTATTATATTGTATAATAATATTTGTATTTTATTTTGTTTCAGTTATTTAATTGAACCCACCGGTTTTGCTGCTTTTTTCCTAATTCTGCTCATCCAAACAGGTTTGTGGGGAGGAGTGAGTGAGAGCTCTGTGGTACTTCGTTGCCAGCTGGAGCTAAACCATGACATGTCTGCACAGTTTCCAGTGTCTGTGCCCACTCTGTGTTTTCCAGCGGCTCCCAGAGCAGTGTGTCCATCACCACATGCAGGACCACAGGTGCCTGTGCCAACCACACCAGTGTTCACCCAGCTCCAGGAGAGCTGGGTCAGCACCACGCTCATGCACACTCCTGCAAATGGTGTTTCCTCGCTCCAGTGTTTTGCTTGCTAGGAGAGGAGTTTAATTAATCTGTTCTGTCTGCATGGCTATGGCTGGGGTGCCCGATGGGGATCCCTAGCAGCTGGCCCAGTCCTACCACCCCAGCCAGGAGCAGGACACTGCGGCAGCCCCAGCCTTGGACATCGGGCACCTCCGTAGGGATGGGGATGGGCTGAGTCCAGCCTGGGACATAGAATCGTAGAATAGCTTGGGTTGGATGGGACCTTAAAACTCATCTCATTCCAATGGGCAGGGACACCTTCCACTGGACCAGATTGCTCCAAGCCTCATTCAGCCTCGCCTTGAGCACTTCCATGGATGGAGCATCCACATCTCCTCTGCACAACCTGTGCCAGTGTTTCATCACCCTCATCATAAAAAAATTTACCATTTCTAGGCTGCTCTGGTGCAGCATTTGGCCAACACGAAACCCATGACATACATAAAGCCAGAAATGAACATCTTGTAATCAGAAGTTTTTAGCATTTATTATCTCATCCACGAATTTATATTTAAAACACATTTTAGTAGTCACACATAAGCCTGTCAGTTTGTGTCCACTGCAGATAGACTCTTTTTAACAAATTAACAAATAAAAGCATTATTGTAGGATACAACTATGCAGTTGGAACTTCAGAAACAGTCCCTTAATTAATTTATTTAGGATTATATCAAGCACCTAAGAAATAATACAGCAAAACAATAATTTAAGTCACTGGAAGGTTTAATTTTGGCAGGACTGCTTTCTCTTATTATAAAAAGAACAGAACAAATTTCCCAAAATGTTTAATGTCAGTACTTGCAGTTCTCCTTTCACAACAGCAGGAGAAAAAAATATTGCCTAATGCCCAAAAATGACATCTGTGGAAAAAAAAATGTGCTAACAGGAATTAAAAGAACATCTAGTACAATTTATTCACAGAAATTTCCTTAATAGACTAAATTTGCATAATAAAATCTTTTTTTACCCACTTTATATGATAAAGAAAATGACATTATTGATATTGGTGCTAAACCAGCTTTGCATAGTAAATCAGACTCATGCTATGCTCAGCAGATGAGACACATTGCTCCTGCTGCATGTAGGGACTCTATCAGTCAGCCATCTGAGAACATCTCAGCAGCACATTCATCTTTGCCATCTAATTTTAATTTAAGAGCATCACTGTTAGTAGTTAGATTTAAAAGGCGGAGAAAGCAGTCATCACCAGAACACTCTTTTGTTTTACAGTCTTTCTCAGATAGCCCTTGCCACAGATTTGAAACTGGTGCTGCAGGCAGAGAGCAAAAGAGTGAATTCAAGTAGAAGTCATCTTCCCAGAGCAGCATTTGGAATATGACTTGAGAAGGCACATAGTAGAATCAAACAAATTAACATTTTCAGCATTATTGACACTGCAAGATATATTATTCTCTGTTCAATTTAAAAAGATTTCCTGGGGAAATTTTTAAGGGGTGGTTTATTGGTTGTTATTGAGTAGAACCATTTGACAGCTTGTAGGGAATGTCTGAATAACAAAAGCCTTGATAGAAAGAGATCAAGGGACCCCCGGTGACTGATCCAGATGGCATTGATTTGATTTTAGCATGATGCATTTAGTTTCCATTGTTAAAAGAATACAACAAATTCGTTTATAGAATGAATAGTAACTGTAATGCTGTGACACAACCTAGAGCCCTGCACCGCACACAGCTCTCACTCCAGTAAGCAATTAATTTAAGCAAAATGACCATGTACAGGTGGATTACCCTGAGAAGGAAGCACTAGGGCTGAACCCCCACTTGTACGATTGATATTCACACAATCACTCCACTAATATATCACAGTGGCTGTGAGGTGAGGAGAGAAGGATAGGTGAAAAGGAAGATTTCTATCATCTTTAAGCTCGTGAATAACCTTCCTCCAGCTCAAAGAAACCAGGGGACATCCTTGTATGAGCAGGATGCAGAAACAATAGAAGCATTCTGGCACACAAGGAGAATTGGAGTCAGGTAGTTATGTAATCTAAGAGGCAGTCTTGGTATTAAAATACAAAACACCAGGCTAACTAACAAGTAACAAAACACAAGGTTAAGCACTGATAAGACTGAATCTAATTTTTTTTTTTTTTTTTGCTGAGAAAAACAGAGAGTCTAGGACAATGGAGGCAGGAAAGACCATAAGTTGAATAAACTGAGACAGACACTAGAGAATTTATAGAGCTATGTACAGACACCAACTTCCTTTAATAAGCCAATACACAGAAATTTTAGAAAAGCAGAAGTGCATCAAGTTTTACAGCATTACATCAGTGGCAGCATTTGCTAATTGCAATAACCCCTAAGTCTCTCATTTAGATGTGATCAGTATTCCACAATTTGCAGTATTGCTGCTGACAAAATGGCTTTCCCTTTCCAAAGAAAGTGTTGGTGAATATTCCTGTTACACCAAGAAACAGGTAATGGAGGGACATAATGTACTCAGAGGTGCTTGCAATCATCTTATCTGAAGCTTAAACTAAAAGCTGAAGATTTCTTTTTTTAGAAGGACTTAAATATGTCCTAAATAAAAGCTTCAAAAAGCCAGAGTTAATTCAGATTAAACTCTCTCTGCTTGCAGGGCAGCAGCTATACACATTCTAGACTGAGAACTGCACTAAGATACTTTTCTACTGTCATTCAAAAAATTCCCTCTGCTCATGTGTTTATTTTCCACTCCTTAGTTCCCTGACAAACATATAGTTGTGGCAACCTCATTGATCATCTCTACTATTCCAACCTGCAATCACTGAGAACTCTATATTATTACTATGTGAAGGAAGCAAAGAGTTTTTATTCAGTCTGTAAGCATTTCAGGGCATATCAAGTCTGAATTGCTGAATCTTAGATTTCACCTGTGCCTTAATGTGAATTATTCATTAACCCTACATCTGTTCTATATAGCGGGCTTTGGCAAAAAAATATGCCAGGCAAATATTCAGACTATACAGACCAAAGGAAGACTGAAATCTCTTTCTCCAAGCACACAAAGGTTATTCAGCAGGAATAGCATTTGTCTCACTGTTTTTTGACTCATCCACCCTTTGCTGTGTTCAGCTACTGTAATTATACTTATCCCTCTTTGTATTACATATGCTTATGTATGTTATGCATGTATGTATGTATGTATGTATGTATGTATGTGTTACATATGCATATTACATACTTATGTAATACATATTACATAATGTAATTTTTTGGTTGTGTGTTGTAGTCATCAATTCCTGCCATTCTAATAGAAACCTTAATTCCTGTGGGCCATCTGGTATATTTGAAAACACAACTGGTTTTGTCATATACCAGATGAATGCCCAAACTGGTGGATTAGAGTCACTTTCCTTAATCTTGACTCTGTTAACAAAGTAATAGAACAAAACATCGGTAGAACAAAGCATGTTTAATAGCAAGAAATTCCATGGGATAGGAGATATTCTTAAGCAATAGCTCCAACTCATAATTTCTGCTGATCTGGCCAGGTTAATATCCTTGTCATTGCCTTACATAATTAACCTTGTGCCAATTCTGTCTTGTTTGGGTCAGAATATAAGCAATCATTTTTATAGAACAAAAACTCTCAAGAATAGCAAACTTCTTACTAAAAGAATTATCTTCAAATTATTAACATTAGCTCTTGAAAATAAAGTTGGGCTCTCAGTTTGAATGGTATGTCTGTTACTTAAGGTCTGTATCTGAAAAAAAGTCAGTGATTGTGAATGTCTAAATGGTGGATAAAACACACACACAAAATACTGCTGGGTGTTCCCCAGATGAGAGCTTTGTCCATCTTTCTAACTAGTCTGTGTCCAGAAGGAGCAATTCAAGGGAGCTCCATGAGGTACTGCTGTGCAACTCCATCTCTTCTACACTGCTGTGCTCTGGGAGAGCTGGAAGCAAGGCACCAATACTTCTCAGAAAGCATTTAACAGTGGAGGAAGGGAAGAACAGGCTTCTTCATCACTAAATCAAATCAAAATACCATGTTCCAGACCCTACCCACAGATGACTGCACCTAGCAAATTGGATGATCGTTTTATGGTCACCCATTTTATGGGTATCATATGGCAAGAAGTATCCTGCAGCCAAGGAGCAGCACTGAGGATTGAGCACCAGTGAAAGAATGATTGATTGCAAGCAAAGAAGAAAGAAATTATATAGGATAGCATCTTCTTCTGGGGACAGTATTCCTCTTTGTGCTTTCTAAACCCAAGACAAAACCTCTGGAAATGTCAGAAGCTAATTAAAAAGAAATGAAAATTATTTCCAACTTGTCATATCAAACACTTACAGAAAAGCATCTCAATTCATTGTGTAATGCCTGTAATGCCTAAAGATCTTCTCTATTATATTAGTTTTCCAGTTGATTCTCCTCATCTAAGAAAGAAATGCATTGCTATCTAAAAATAAATGCTTCTGACAAGAATGGCATTATAACAGTAACAAAAAATCTTGAGCCATTAACTTAGTGCAAATTTTGTCTGGAATTGGGTAAACTGAACATTTTAGGATTAAGTCCATAGAATTTGCACCACCATTAGATTCAAATGCATAAATATTTTTTTCCCTCTAAATGATATCATAATACTTTCAAAGGGAACGTGCTGGGACTGAAGGATAACAGGATCAGCAACAACCCACAGCAGTATGATGTGAAACTTCTTATATATTCAAATGTTAAATTTCAAATACTTGCAGACAAAGAGACAAGGTGACATAAAGTACTTCCTCCTCCCCAGGGGTAAATGCTGGACACCAGGAGACTGCTGTGACAGCACCTTTCCCCGGAACCATCAATCTCTGTTTCAGAAAGCAGGAAATCTAGGTTTGCTAGGATGAAAAAGGGAGAATATGTGGCTCTGCAGGAAAGGCAGAAGGCCAGAAGCAGGAAAAACCCTTTACCATTACCATGCCCTCACCTCCTTCTTAAGGGAAAAGCACTTAAATTCCTAGAAGAGGAAAATATATTCTGAGCTGGCTGGGAAGAGGGTGATAAACAAACATAAGGGTAGGGAGGGAAGGCCTGTTCAGGGAAGAATAGAAGGAAAGATGATATCAGGATCCAGTGGAATGCAAAGGGATCTTGAGGTGGGTAGGAAGAGCTAAGCAGCATCAGTAGGATGAGAAGAGAGAACAGAGGTAAAGAGGGCTCTGGGAAGTTGACTTACATGCCAGAGGAATTCTTGGTAAAAAAAAAGCTTGGGATTCACTGACATAAAACACTGTACATGATATGGTAGCAAACCACCTGAATAATTATTCAGATTATAGATCATTTCACTCTATGTATGTTGGGGGTTGGTTCTTTCCCTTTTCCCTCTGTGGAATTTTCCCCATTGTCATGCTAAGATACCTGTTGACTGGGCCCTGGTGACAAGGGGGAGGGGAGGGAAGAGGGAAACCCCTCGATATCCAAACATCCAGAAGAGGAAGCGGAAGGCTCTGGCTCTCCCCATTTCCCCCTTGGAGTTGGGACGAGAAGGACGATCGGTGCCTCAGCCCCATCCCTGCCATCCCAGCGTCGGGAGCCATCCTCACTGCTGTCAGACCCTGCCCTGCTGCCTTCTCGCTGGAACCTGCCACCATCCAGCACTCTGCTGAGCACTGGGACCCACACCGTGAGCGGAGGGCTCTCTCTCCATCTCTCTCTCCCCCTGGGACAGCTCTGCCATCACCCCCAGCCCTCCTGCAGCTCTGCGGGACCTGCCCGCCCCCAGCACCGGGAACTGCAGCTCAGGGAAAAGGGGCCTGCAGCCAGAAAGGGACTGGCACTGAGTTACTGTTCTGTTTGTGGCTAATTTCATAGCTGCTGTTGTTCTTGTTTGTCTTGTTAGATATACTAGTACAGAACTGTTATTCCTATCCCCGTATCTGTGCCTGAGAGCTCCCTTAATTTCAGAATCATAATAATCTGTAGGAAGGAAGGATCATTTCCTTAGCAAACACCTGTCTTTCAAACCAGGACAATGTAGAAATGTGAAACTGTAACAGGAAATGGACAAAATAAAAGCTGTGAAGTATGAAGGAAAGCAGAGAGACAACTTGTTTTTCTCAGATCATATTTTTACATTATATATTCTGAAATATTAAGAAAAACAATTTTTTAAAAAAGAAGCCTCAATTAAAGAAAACTTTTGGATTAATATCTTGTTCTGTCTTTACTGTCACTTTTCCTTGTTCTAAGTACACTTTCAACATCTAAATGTGCATTTTAGATGTATGTGTCTAACAAGTCCTAGCTATTGAGTGTGTCCATGACATATAAGAATCACTGCCCTGCCAGCTCTGGTATCTAAGTCTCTTTCAGGTTCTGTACTAGAAGATATTTTTATTTAAACCTCTTGCAATCAGAAGAAAATCTTACTTCTGGTCATGTCAACAACTAGAAGGTAGTTTAGAAGCAAAGCTGCTAAAGACCAATGTTGACTAGACCACATCAAAGCAGTGCCTTTTGAATTGATAAGAGTGAAAAACTAGAGAATTAGCAGGAGAACAGGTTAGGTTTTTATATCTGGTGACATTAAATTGTACATGAGGTAGTTCAGGTTTTGGGATAAGAAAGTACAAATGTAGGTAGGAAGGAAAAACTAAGTTAAGGTCAGGTTACTCTGACTGGAGTTAAATACATCACCATTATGGACTGTAACATTAAGGCAGTTGTTATCCCCTTCCTCTTCATGGTTCCTGCTGCTTATTTTGCATTGTGAAACAGCAAAACAGGACCCTGGCCAGGCCGTTTGTTTGGATTTGGCTCAAATATGTCTACATCCTGCTGAACCAACTTATTTCACTGGCAAATTGACAGCATCTTGAAACATATCCCTGCAAATAATTTGTTGCACAAAGCCAAGCTCACTTGGCCAAATTCACAACATGTAATAAAATTGACGACAGTCTTTGCACATTTTTTATGGAACTCACCCCAGACTCTATTTCCTGACACAGTCCTTGTCTGCTAGATGAGCAATTGCTGACGTGTATAGTGTAAAAACACAGAGTAATAGTCCTGTTGTTCGTAATTTTATCATTGAAACTTGAATTGATAGATTATCACTGGATTGTTTCAATCAAATTAATTATGAATATTGACAAGGGGAAATGTTCCTGAAGTGTAGTTGATGACAATGCTTATCCTATCACTGTCTGGGCCTGGTTTTTTATCTGTTTTAAAAACGGCCAATGTTAGGAATCCACACACAGGTAAAGTTTCAAAACCAGATGTTCATGCAGCATGCTGTCATGGTCACTGCATTTGATACCACCACATTATCACAGTGAGGAACATAACTGTTTGTCAAGAGTTTCTTGTGTGAGGAAAGCAATAGAAAGAATTACAAAATCCCAAGCTCTAAAAACAATGAATGACACTAACAAGAAAAAGAATTAGTGGAAGAATACAGGAGACATGTGAAATGGATTTCTCAAAATGTAAAAAAGTGCCCACGAAGCAGCGTAGGAGATTGATAATGCTTCAGGAAAGGACTGTATTAAAGTTGCTGGTCTTTGGAGAAGGAAGCTCTCGTGTGGTTTAGTAAGATGTACCACAATAAAACAATGCTAATAATCAATTCTCCACTATCCAATAAGACCACTAAAAGGATCAGTGTTAAGAAAGATTGATTAAAGCACATACTGCAACTGCTGTTAACTCTGAAAACATAGGCAGTTGCACTGTATTAGAGAATATGAGCCCAAATCTAGCAACAAAGCAGGATCTTGAAAACTGATTCAGAACAAAGATTATCAGATGTCTGCAAAAAGCATTATAGCAGAAGAAGAAATAAAAGATTTTAAACATGAGTTCTGGGGCATGCAGATTGAAAAACAATCATGGACTCAGACCATTAGCATTTACGAAGGGCTGTAGTAGGGAGATAGTAAAACACTGTCAGAATTATTATTTTAAAAATAACATGGATGTTCATAAATACAAGGTAAAAGAGAAACGCTCTGCCTGCTTCAGCTTTCATTTGAGCATGACAGGAAATGTGTGGGGAAGATATCAATTTTACAAATAGAAGCAGAGGGATGAAGTTTAAGAACGTCATTACTTTGTGAAAGTACAAAGGAAATGAAGAAAAAAAAATGCAAAATTAGGCAGGCCAAGGCAAAGTTAGCTGATGCAGATGGTGCCTCACTGGCTAATGATTGATAACAGCAGCAATTACTGACAGTTCTGAAAAATGTCATTCCATTTTAGTTCTCAATGTGTCAGACTCTGGAAAATTAAATCACGTCAGAAGCCACAGACTTATTACTGAAAAGTCAATTTTTATGAAACTTTTCCTCAAAAGTTTTAGTGAAGAGATTAAATAAGCCTACTCCATTAACTTGAGTCAGACAAGCTTTAGGGGAACATGAGGCAAAAGTGGGCTAAGAGCTGTTGTACTTAGAGACACTAAGAGATGCAAGGCTTTGCTTCTATTTCCAAAGATTGCTTGGAAATCAAAATACAAATGGTCTTGAATATCCATATAATTCAAGACTTTTATCAAAACATGCAGATGTGCTTTGAACTGGAAAACGAAGTAGTATAATTTGCCTTAATTGACGTAGTAATGGTTCAGGAAAGCCTGTGTTACCCCTCCTATGTAATGGTACATTGACTCCTCTAATGCACCCTTTGGAACATGAAGATGGGGCAAGGGATGAGTAAATTCAGACCCAGAATCAGCCCACTACACTAGCAAATCTTGATACAGTAGCTTCTTCAGTAACCCACAGAAGAGCATGGAGGAAAATATGATCACTGACTCCTTGTGCAACTGACTGGTTTTAAAAGCCCAGCTAAAAAGTGCCGTCTGTTTTATACTCATGTATAAACAAACTAGTGTAATATAACCCAGGATAACTAGCTCATTTCTTGATCCCTGCACAGTTTAAAATTGTGAAGCCCAGACTATGTCTCTGAGAAGCTGCACATGATTGTGCTGGAGAACAGTGAGAAAATTGAGGTTTGATCTAAGAAAATGAAGACTAGACTTAAAGGTCTAGCTTGGGAATAAAACCAACAGGAGTTCTTGAAAAATAGACCTACTAACGTACTTGCAGTACCAGTTTGTTTACCAAGTTACACCAATATCCCTTTCTCTCCTTTACAATACATTGGGTGATCAAAAAGTACCTGTCTGTTCATCATTTATGTTTGAAGTTAAGGATAATCCCAGTAACATCAAGCATTTGACAGGTACACCAATACCAGCTGTTTTAGCAGACTGATTTACCTGAAGATGGAACCCGAAGGAAACCATTCAGAAGTACAGGATAAGTAGTGAATTCAGCAATCAGGAAAAACCTTCAACAATTAACACAGCAAGACTTGCAGATTTCAGAGTTTCAGAAATTATGCAATTAGTAACTGCCATGGTATCTTTTTGACTCTTTTCACATTTGAACTGGTGTGAAACAGTAGAACTTTTAAAATGAGAGACACAAAAAATGACAAATGATATTTGTCTTCCTCATATGTTAGCAATTGAATGGATATCCAAGAGGGAACAGTTAGAAGACCCAACTAGTTTGTCTTCTGCTAAACAATACAATTTACAGTTCATGAAAAGAACTGTATTATGGACAGCAATGATCTCAAGAAAAAAAGATATAAGTCTTATTAGAGATACATGATTCCTGTAATGTATTCAGCCAATTGACAGGAAATGAAAAGATTCTGAGAGGCAGCCACTGAAAAAAATGTTCAAATGGCAAATTTGCTCTACAGATATTACAGAATTGTATGTTGGCCTCTTTGTGTTACACTTTGTTGCACTTCTACGTGAAGTCAGAGGTAAACAGCAAAAAAAGAAATTTTATTGATGGTAGTGGTAGGCCTCTTAGAAAGGAGATGAATCACCTTGCATCTTGTGGGCTTTTTGGTATTCCCCTGAAATTCTAAATATATTTCCCAGCCAAGTAACATTTTAATTTAATATTACAATTTTCTTATTTATTGCTTCTATTCTTTTTCACTCTGTTTCTCACAGACTCTGCTTTTTTTCTGTTTAGAGTCTGTACATAAATTAATAGATTATATTGATTTCATCCTACTATTCATACTTCTGATCTTAAAGTACTGATTTTTAGATAATTTTTTTCAATTTGTCACCTCACATTTTTGCTCAATACTTACAATTTTGTTTGATGTGGCTGATGTGGCCTGTGTGTTTAATGAGTCCTGCTACTCCTGGATACTTAGCATGTTTGCAGAGCCCACACAGCTGGTCTGTATGTCCAGGCTGAACTCTGTACAGGATGGACAGGCCAGCTGAGGCAGCCCTGACAACTCTGCCTAAAATGTTCCCCTGGATGTGGAAATAAGTGCTGCACTACTCAGACAGGACCTGGGATGGGGATCAGCCATGGCTAGGGACTGGGGAAAGGCTGGAAACCATACAGTCACTGCAGCTCACACAGTTGCGTGGAGACATTGTGAAAACGAGAAGGAAACCGAAGGGCTGCAAAAACCAAGAGCTTCCACGCTTCAGTTTTATTAGAACTAGCAACGAGACTGTATTGAGTAGTACAGGATCAAGGCTGACATCATCCACTATTTGATTTACCTCCTGTGCTGCCTTCCAGCATATACCAGCATTTCAACATCCACATTTCAACATCCACTAGGGTACACGCCAGCACAGGCCAAACAACAACACCTTGAAGCACGAAGCTGTGTTGGGAGATGGTATCAGCCACTGCACAGCCCCAGGAAGCTGGGAAAGCTTGTGTGTTTGGGTAGGGTTGATAGCTGCAGAAACATCTTAGTCACCCTCCTTTTTCCCTATGACCATTAAACAGGGGTTCCTTGAGACAGACAGCCCTACACACCTTTATCTTGCTTGCTCTTAGAAATGCTATTTTTCTCCTTGTCTCTAATCTCCATAGAAAATTGTTGTTTTTTTTTTTCCCCTGGCCCATCTATCTTCACTAATTTCTGATTAGAAGTGCTACCTGCAAACCTATGCCTAGACCACTCTGCAAGATAGAAGCCTTTGCAGCTTCATCTCTCTGCTCTTGCACAGGACAAGGAATAGGACTGATGGCAGAAAAGGTCAAAATTGGAAGCTGCATGAGGTTTTAAAGGATGAAAATTTTCAGCAAAGGCAGTGGAGCTAAACTGCAGAGTCTACTCAAAAAGACGAGCAGAAAAGAGCTATGTAGCTTGATAATTTGATATCCAAGAATCCAACATGGAAGGGATGCTTCCTTCTTTTATGTTGTTTATAGGACTGCTATATATGTGCACTGCAATGAATGGAAGCTTTGAAAACCAAATATAGGTCTATCAAATATACAGAATTTAACAGTCATTTATAACAGCAAATGTGAAATATTTTCTTAAAGCTCATAATTATAACTGTTGCTATAACTGTTGTCTCCTCATGGAGAATGTTATAAACAGCAGAGAAGAAGAGGGTCACTCAATACTGTCCTTATGAATAGACAATCACTTGTACCATTATTTCTATTATTATTACCAACCTGCCAGCTACATAAGTTGTGCTTGAATATTGCAAAAAGTAATTTACTAATATGCATCCTGAGGAGTTTACCTTTTTCTAGAATTTTTTACCAAAAAAAAGCCTGTTCTCCTTATATCATTTAATACACTTTGTAATGAAATATGTAATCAAGGACAGTTTAAAATGGGCATTTATGAGAGATATAATACAAGTCATTAAAAGCTGCATATAAGAAACAGTTGTTAAAAATTTACTTGTGATGACAGAATCTTTGTGTGCTATCTCATATGTAACTGTAGGTTTTTCTTTGTCTTGTACTTTTATGGAATCTTTGTCATTCAGTTCTGCTTTACTGTCTAAGGTATTAATGCACACTGAACTGAATTGAACTGATTTTGTTAGCATTTTTCTACAGCTACTGAGTTCCCTGCATCATTTCAATGCTCTGACTTTCACACGTTGGACTCAGTGACTCACTCTACAATCCTCTGTTTTAAAAAATAATGTGATTTGACTTTATTGAAACTAGTTACCACGTTGGGATAATCAATAGACAACAGGTAACCAAAATGACGCATTAGGTGCCAGCATCCCTTATTGTCACAGGAGAAGAGACTGTCACCACAAGAGGGCACATAACCCTGAGAAACCAAATAGACTATAAAAGCGAAAATATTGGTGATTTCACCAGAACGACACGGAAATTTAGTAAGATGATGCAATTTCTTATCTTAACATAGCAATTTAAGAGCCAGAACTGATGGAGTGGCCTTTTCCCAACCTCACCCTATTCGGTAATCTGTTCTGTGAGTGTACCTACATCAGTGCACAACCCATCACAATTAAACACGAACTTCACTCGCGTTGTTAAGGAGCAGTTTAGCAAAATCAGTGGAACTGTGTCCACGGCGACATGACTAGAGCAAAGTATCAAGCCTCACACTTTGTTAGAGAGAAGATTTTGTACATATTCAACCATCCTTAAGAAAATCTCTACCAGCAAGAGAGAATTCTCCCCACTCCCCAAAATACATAAACGTAATTTTTTTCTCATAGGGTTGGGGTTTGTTTTTGTTTGTTTGTTTGTTTTTTGTTTGGTTTGATTTGGGTTTTTTTGTTTTTGTTGCGGGGAGCCTTGAGGGGTGGGGGTGGGGGGAGTGTTCGGGGTGATGGGGGGTTTTTGGGGGAGGTTTCTTTGAATTGTCGCTTTAAGAAGGCTTTGATGGCAGCTGTAAACTGGGCAATCCAGTCAAAGGACTGTAACTGCGAGATTACAGAACTAAAACGTTTGTCGGTTCCCCAGAGGGGATCCAGGCTGCCCTTAAGGTTTCCTCGAGCCCCAGCAGCCCCCTCTCCCTCCCCAGGCGCTGCTGCTCGCTCCGTGCCCGCGGCTCAGCCTTCGCTCCTCCCGTGGTCAGCGCGGTGGGACGGATGGGCTGGGACCACGCCCGAGCGCTTTCCTTCGCCTGGGGACACTGCAAAGCGAGTACTGGGTTTTAGTTCTGCTATTGTCAACGTGTGGTAACTCTGGCCAAGAAAAACATGTTATCTGTAAAGTCATCTGTTTGTTTAGATATTGTAGGTGTTTATGACTGTCTGCACTGCATTCTGCAATTTCAGCTGACTGAAAAGTGATGACGTAGAAAAAAGAACCAGTGACTAATGATGAACTTTCTGCATACTTTGTAAAACTTTTTACTTCCTCTGCCAAGCGTTGGCACACTGCCTCCTCTCACCACAGCTCTTTATGACACTCCCTTTCCGTTTCCTGATGGATATAGGGCTGTGTTGCAGCGGGCACAAGGAATCAGCTGTCTCTCTACACACAAATTCATACGCCCGTCGGGAAGCTTTGCTGAATTTCCGAGCCCCTGACCATGGAGTTTAGGCAGCTGGGTTTCTCTGAGGAGCTGTGTGTAAGGGAAAGCAAGAGTCAGATCTCAAACAGCTACTAAGTAATGTGCAGGAAGAGTTCGTGGAGCACAAACACTGACAAAGCTGCGATTTCCCTTCGACAGTGGCTATTACATTCTTTGCAGTGGCCAGCTCCGCGGGGGAGCACACAGAACCTCATCCATCCCTTCCTCCTGCCTAACTGATTGCTCCCTCCCCACATCAGGAGAGGATGATCCCCTCCACTCACAGCAGCTGTCCTGTGATCTCCCACACTTCGGACGTGTTGAAACTTTAACAGATGTTATTGCCTAAGTGTGTTGGTTCGCACACAGCCTGGCTTTTGGTAGCACGGTGGGGGGGGGGGGGGGGGGGGGGGGCATAGAGGTGGCTTCTGCAAGGAGCTGCTGGCAGATCCCACCATGTCCAGTAGAGCCAATCCCTGATGGCTCTGATGATGGACATGCTGCTGGCCAAAACTGGGATAATTAGAGAGGCTGGTAATGCTTCTGTGATAACATACTTAAGAAGAAAATCAAAACAAAAGACACACAGGTTTTTTTCTAGCCAGAGAAGAGGAGAAGGTGAGAACATGTGAGGGAAAACAATATGGCAACGCCAAGGTCAGTGGAGAAGGGAAGGGCAGGAGGTGCTCCAGGTGCCAGAGCCAAGATTCCTCTGCAGGCCATGGTAACGCAGCTGTGCTCCTGCAGCCCATGGGGATCCATGGGGAATGCAGAGATCCACCCACAGCCCATGGGGATCCATGGGGAATGCAGAGATCCATGCACAGCCCATGGGGATCCATGGGGAATGCAGAGATCCACCTGCAGCCCATGGGGATCCATGGGGGATGCAGAGATTCACCTGCAGCCCATGGGGATCCATGGGGAATGCAGAGATCCACGCACAGCCCATGGGGATCCATGGGGGATGCAGAGATCCACCTGCAGCCCATGGGGATCCATGGGGGATGGAGAGATCCACCTGCAGCCCATGGGGGAGGTGCCCATGCTGGAGCAGGTGGATACCTGGAGGAGGCTGTGATCCAGTGGGAGTAGGGGACCCTGCTTCCAGACTGGAGCAGCCTGTCCTTGGAGGATTGCAGCCCATGGAAAAAGAGATCCATGTTGCAGCAGTTTTGGGAGGGCTGTGTGCCCGTGGATGGAATTCACATTGCAGCAGGTGCAGCAGGGCTGCTGCTCGAGAATGGAGCTGCATAGGAGAAGTTCACAGAGAACTGTCTCCTGTGGGAAGGACTCCATGGTCTCACAGTAGAAGGACTCCTTTCCCAGAGCAGTGGAACAAAATTATGGTGATGAACTGATCCAAACCCTCACACCCTGTCTCCCTGCACTGTTGGTGGGAAGGAGGGAGATGGGGGGGAAAAAAAAAGGTGTTTTAATGGCTGATTTCTCATTATCCTCCTGTTTTGTTAGTAATAAATTCACTTTGTACCTCTAAGTTGAGGCTGTTTTGCACTTGGGGTGTTTTATCCTGGTCCTTAATTCATTAAGCCTTTAATAAATTTTTTTCTCTCCTCTGCCCAGCTGTGGCACAGGAGGGTGAGCAAGCAACTTTTGTGGGTGCCTGGCATTTGGTCAGTGTCAAACCATGATAGTTTCTTGGCAGAGAATGTGGGCATCAATTCTGCTGCCTCTCACAGAAAACTTGGGTTATATTTTCAAAGATGCTTCAGCGCCAAAAGTTTTAGATAATGCTCTAAGTGGAATTTTTAAAGTTGGCATCTCTGGTTGTATATTAGGATTTCTTTTGAACAGCCTTGGAGAATCTACCTGAGACAACAATAGGCACTGAGATATCTTTGAAATCTTGTTCTCCAACCCCACCAATTTTCTGTGTTTAAATAATATATATATTTTTTTAAATATAGAAGGCCTAAAAATTCATTGCGTGGTTTGGAAAAGGCCAGTTAAGGGAAAGGAAGACTTTATAAGAGATACAAACCATCTGCTCTCCTTTAGCACAAATGAAGGATTACCCTTTGCCACTGAATATACTGAGTATATTCACTGCAAGCAATTTTGGTGATGCTTGCTACCTTTACCCACAGCCTTCTAGGTATTTTATTACTTTTGGTTTATGGATGCACTCTTTTAGAAATAGTGTTTGAACTCCAAAACCAGAAATATTATGGTGTACCTGGCTACTGTATTAATATTTTAGGAATAAAATGGTCCTTCCATTGTGTGGTTCACCATCTTTTCCTTTATTTTGGCCTTACCTGTTGCTTGCAGTGATTTGTGGAACTGAAAGCCCCCAAAACCCCCAAACCAGCAACATGATCATTTGGGTTAATAGGTTGACATTAAGTCATGTATCACCTTATCAGCATTTCCTATTCAGAGCGAAACTGGATGGTGGGAGGGAAAAAAGGTGTGTGCCCTTGGAAGGAAGTGTGGGCAAACTGTGAAACCACCGACTCAGATAATGGCTGGTTCAAATCTGAATCTGCAAGTAAATTCAACGCTGAGTATTGCACAGACCATTGCACCTCCACAGATACCTCATTCTGGAAGAGCACGCTTCTGTCCCATCCCTACCACAGAGCACTGTGCAATTTGCACAAAGTCAGTGTGCCTCGACACACTATCACCCTGTGCAATGACAGGGGTCATTAAAATCTTCTTTGGCATTCTGGCTGAGGTATTTACACAGCTTTAGGTATGGTGGGGTTGCTGCTGGGTGGAGCTGGGAACAGCAAGCATGCAATTAGGAGGACGACTGAACAACAACCGAGGCAGTTCTTGCTGCTTCTGGCTCTTGTTAAATAGCAACTCTAATTGCATCTTCTGTAGGCATAAAAGCATTTATCCAAGATATGTAGTGCTAGGAAGAAATTAAAGGCTTAGAAGTACAGTTCTTAAACGGAGCCTTATGACCTGGTGCACTGTGTGCAGTCACAAGCTGTTCCAGGGCACCTTTCGGTGTGCCAAGCCCATCCTCTTTGTTCCCACCATCCTGCTTTGGGACATTAAAACCCATACTAAACATTTTAGGCTTTGGAGGGCAACCAAATACATTTTTAGGTCTTATTCCTGACTAAAAATATACTTCTTGAAACAGTTATGTTGCACAAATAAAGACTTACTACTGTATATAGATCTGAAAACAAGCCCAGCGACTCATCTGACTGACTTGATTAATTTTTAAGAATTCCATGAATTCTTGTTGGTCATGAGAGCACTGTTGTTCTGCAGTTGCCTAGGTAACAAAACTCCCTGTCAGTTTGGTGCATGAAATGGTTATTCAGGTAGCAGAAGATGAATAAAGTGGTAATGAGAGAGACATGGCAATGGTAGTAGCTCCAGGAGCAAGGACAACAGCTGCGAACGGAGCCTCACGAGTTGAGTTAAATTTCTTCACAGCAGCTTTTACGGGTCTAGGTTTTGAGTTTGTGCTAAGAACAGCGTTGATAACAGAGGGCTGTTTCAGATATCGCTGAGCAAGCAGTCCAGGTCCGTTCTGCTCCTGTGCGCGCACAAGCAGCTTGGGAAAGGACACGGCCGGGACAGCTGAGCCCGTATCACACATATCACAGCCCCCCGCTCTCAAGCACACCGCCCAGTTCGCGGGGTTGTCCCGTGCAGGGCAGGACTCCCCCCGGGTCCGCCGCCCTTCCCCCGGGGCCCGGCCCCGCTGCCGCGGCTCCCCCGCCCCGGCGCGGCCGCTCCGCCTCCGCGGGCAGTGCGCATGCATGAGGGGCCGCGCCTCTGAGTCACCGCTCCGCTCCGACCCGACCCGATCCGATCCGACCCGAGTCACCGCTCCCCGGCCACCATGAACCGCTTGGGGAAGAAAGCGAACGAGACCCTCATCGAGATGGCTCTGTCGGCGGACGGTAGGAGAGGGCGGGGAGGGGGGATGGCCGCTGTGATCCGCCCGTGCCCCCGGGGGGACGGTAGCGCTTCCTGCTCGGCGCTGGCTCCGGGCCCCGTGGGAGCGGCGCGGGTGGGCGGCAGCGGAGGCGAGCGTGCTCTGGGAGGTCTGGGGGGCTCTGGTTCCTCCCCAGGGTCTGCAGGCCGGTCTCTCTGACACGGGGCTGATCCCGGGTTGAATCCCGACTCCTCCTGCATCGAGCTTTTAATCCTTCGGCTTCCACTTGAGAAGAGCAGAAGCCACTTTTCCATGAGCATGATCCAGCTGCGATAAGGTCTTTATAATCCCCAAATAAACCTTTTAAACGAAGGTTCTCATATCACCGCCCTGCCAAGAACAAAAACCGGAGACTCCGCTAGATTTTAGTCTGACAAGACACAGCGGATACAAAGGCGGCTCTGCCGGAGAAACGAACTTGAGCGTCCCCGGAGCAGCCGCTGGGATGGGGCGCTGGTTCCTGGGGAAAGGCCGCTGAGGTTGCCCTTACGAGAAGGCTCGGAGCAGACCGGCTCACCTCACTGCGGAAGGTGTGAGCAGCCTTCTTCCCCTTCCCCTTTTCGCCCCATCCCAGATCTGCTGGCACTCCTCAGCTTTGGATAGACCCTGCAGCCAGGGGATGTGATTTGTGTCAGGGCCTTGCTTTTTTGCTATTGCCACGTTACAGTTTCCATTTCGTGCCGGTATGGTATGTCATTACTTGTAATAAATGTGGTCGTATTAGGATTTTGTAAAATAACATGACGCAATTGTGTGTTTATCAGCACCTCACCTGGCAACATGAATCAACAGTCAGATGTTAAGAGAGCACATTGATATTTTCAGAATGAGACTGTATTGTTGTTTTTTTAAAAAAAGGAAAATGCTGACCTAAAAAAATTTCTGTTTTGGGAATAATGCTTTGCCATCAGTCCTGGAAGTGAAAATTTTAAAGCAGCAAAGAGCCACTAAGTCCTTGTGTTGTCTCGGGTTATCTGTTGTCTTTCAAAGCTTGACTACACTGTCTCTTGAAAAAACATATATAGTGCCACTTTAAACAGCTCGAGCACTAGTGTCAAATCATGATTTTCAAAATATTTGGCAGTCTTGTTTCAGAGAGGTATGATGGCAATACTCACTGTGAAATTATCCAAAAGAAGCTCTTCATAGTGACAACAGGAGGGGTGTCCAGTTGTGGGGATGCAGGCATCCCCTGCAAGTGTCAGACAAAGGTTTGCCCCCTCTGGGATGGCCTGGTAGAGCTGGCAGGCTTCTTAGGAACACGAGCAGATGGATATTACAGCCTCCTGGCCAGTAATCCTGTTCCAAAGGGGATGTGAGAGACCTGAGTCATCGCCCGCTCCGCTGCCTGGGAGTAATGAAATGGCTGGGACTGAGCTGCTCTCTCCATGGGTTGTTCTTCTGAAGTACCTTGAGACTAAAAAATATTTACAGAACACACAAAATGTTCCCAGTTAGGGAATGATTCTATGAAGTCAGATTTGTAAACTTCATTCCTCAGTATTCAGTTTTCCCATGAGCCTTGTGGGGTTTTTATAGTCATAAGTAGTGAATATAAGGAGATTTGAGGGGTTTCAGTGTCCAAGGATGTTAAGGAGGATTTTCTATACAGCAGCACGTAACTCTCCATACAAAATCATGTTCTAATTCAGTTCAATTTTTTTAATGAACCACATTTAGAAAACAGAAACAAATTGAATATGGGATGAAGTAAGTAGGCTTTTTAAAGTTTATGTTAACACAGGTCTATACACTTCTTACAGATCTTTGTGATTTTAAGGAAAGGCCTCCTAAGGCTCTAGATATCTATATGTACAGGCAGGGCCTGTGTAAGTCAGTAGGAATAAGGCAGGAGAGAAAAAAATCTGCTACTTATTTTCTTTAAAGACATGTTTGTATTTGGAGAGTATGTGAGTATTGAATTCTAGTTTACTACTGCTTTTCATTAAACTTGAATGCTGGGGAACAGGTTATGGGGAGGCAAAAATGTATACCAGCAGCAGAAATAACTTGCCTGTTTAGAGCCTGTGTGCCAAAACTTTTACCTTGAAGGAAGCTTCCTGCTGAACTACATCTGTGTGAGGTAAAAAATCCCATTTTTGTGTGTGTGGTACTACTTTCTGTTGGAAGGTGTGTGTTATTTACCCCAAATAGTTAAGTCTAAGAAAACTGAACTTGCAAAATTGGAATGTAAATATCAGAGGAAGAAGGCTGCAATATGTTGCTAGGATTATTTATGTGTACATTCACTTCCAGTAACTTTTTTTGTCCCCAGCATGTTAATGCTACGGTAGCTGTGTTGTGGGATATATCCCAAGCCTGCCAGTTTTCTGGAAGCTTGCAGTTGGCTCCGTGCCGTGGTTTGAAGTATGCTGCCTTTGTACACATGACTCCTCTTCCAGAACTTCCAGGAGCCTGGTTTGTGGTCAAAATGCTCTAAGTGATCTCAATTCAAATGCTTACTTAGGTTGGTTGCCATCTTGCTTGTTTCCCTCTGAGAAAGGTGGAAAAATATCTGGGAAAGCCAGCGGCGTGACTTGCAAATGGTGCTTGTGCCAGTGTGTTGCCATCTTGCAGTACCTCAGCCTTCAGGGCCAAGTCCTGCTGTCATTTAATAAAATGATACTGCACTTATTTGGTCATATTCCATGCCAGTAACATAAAATACAGGCCTCTGTTCAAAACTACATCTGTCTCTAATTACTGTCGCAGTGTATGTAGTAATTTCTGATCTATTTGTGGAAATGTTGAATTGGATATCGTGTTCCCAGCGGCTAAACCAAGGGGTTTGTTAAGAGGAAAGCTGTTTGAAAGTTTATTCCTAAGGTAATGAAATAAAAGCTCCATGAAATTTAGACATAGTTCATAATATAAAAAGCAGGGGAGAAAATACTGTCTTAGCCCAGCCAATGTCTGATTTCTGAGTGGAATTTCTTTACTGGCTGCCATGCATTACTGCAGTGACACAGTATAAATACAGGTTGGGTATTGGAAGTTAAAGCACTTTGTAACAGAATACTCCTGTTAGTAGTAGGAAAACCTGCTTTTGGAACTCATCCCAACAATTTGTATCATATCACTGTATAGCTGTGATATTTTTGCATTTTTAGTGTAAAAAATGAAAACATCAAGCCCATTCCACTGCAGGTGTTAAATATGGATTTTTCTCCAAAGATTGTGTCAGTTAAAAAAAAAAAATTGCTCTTGGACAGCATTTTCATTTTAGGTGAGAGCCCTGCATATGAGATTAAACTTAGTGTCTGCAGTTCAGTGAGTGGCAAAGGAAAGATTAAGTCCCCTGCATGCTATTTAAATCCAGTAGCA
Source organism: Cinclus cinclus (assembly GCF_963662255.1). Taxonomy (NCBI): domain Eukaryota; kingdom Metazoa; phylum Chordata; class Aves; order Passeriformes; family Cinclidae; genus Cinclus; species Cinclus cinclus. The sequence continues at coordinate 6,308,414 of NC_085051.1, read as the reverse complement.
ATTATGTGAGATTTTCAGGCCACATTTTGGGAAGCCGGGAAATACAGCTGGGTTCACAGAATCATTAAGGTTGAGAAAGACCTTTGAGGTCCTTCAGGTGCAGAACTGGGTGATGGTCCTGCCGCCACAGGTGAAAGCATTTTAGGCCCTTTGTGACAAACAGCCTACAATTTCACCCTCTTGCTCAGGATATGAAAGAAAATGTTCTGCAGCTGTCTCTCCCTCACAACAGTTCCTGGAGGAATGGCTTGGCTCAGCTGAGGGGCATAGGTTCTGGATTGTGAATGCCAAATAAACACCAAGAAAGCCACCAGCATCTCTCCCGGTGTGTAATGCAGAGTGATTCCCTCTCCATCAGTTTGTCACTAAGGCATTGCCTGGTGTGCTGTGCTGTTCTGAGGTGCTCTCTATAGAAATAAACAGATAACTGTATCATAAAATGAAAGTGCACTTTAACTTGTATGTACAAAGACTTAATAATTACTGTGATACAAGGAAATACTAGGATAAGATAAAAGGGCACTGATGAAAATGTCCTTTTTAAATCGTCCTTGAGAACTGTTGCAATATAATTTGTAAAAAAACCCAAACAAACAAGCAAAACCACCAAGCAACCAAATACCATTGTCTTCATATTTAGTATCTTTAAAGCAATGAGTTGCATATGCACATGGAGGAGACAAACAGTCATCTAACTTAAACATGTCATCAGGAAGCTATAGGTAGTGTAAAAACATGATTAAATGTTAAGAGGCAAGGTAATAATGCAGTGAACTTTTGCACTAGTTTTTATTGTGATCTGGGGATTGAACCAAAAAGCAGTGTAATTGCCAGTTGTATTTTCTTATCTAGTAGGAGATAAGATTTTCTTTCTTAATAGTAATTTTGTTGTATTTGGTGATAGCTTTCCACGTGCATATGTGTATAAATGCACAAAGGGGAAGGAAGGTTCTTGTGTTGTATTGCTAGGGATAATTCTTGCAATTATGACATAGTTATGGAAGGATTTACAGTTATTTATTATACAGTTAGTTGTTTACAGTTATGTGCTAGAGCTGAATAACATTTCAGGAATTATTTATGGATTAAACATTGTGTGTGTAGTTACACATTGTGTAATATTGTGTATTTTGTTGTAACATCTATAGTATTTTGTGTTAAATACTGTAGGGGAGGATTGGGATTTGTTTACTTGGATTTTACTATATAAATGTATGTTTTTCATTGAAACCTAAAGCTTTTAAAGCTGTGGTGTTCATTCCTTTATTCACCCAGTGAGGACCAGTAGATGTAGTGAAGTTCCAAACACGACTTTTTAGGAAGTATGCCTTTGCATGAAGGGCAGTCTTCTAACAGGAAATCTCAAGGGATTCTCATCTTCTTTACTCAGCTCACATGGGTAAATATGAAATTTGAGGCCTTTGGCAAGATAGCAGGAACCCCAGCAAACTATGTGGGTAGGACTCATGATGCAGATGGTTGGCCTTTCATTTTCTGTACTAGCTGTAAATTAGAGAGGGTCCTCTGGTTTGTTATTCAGAGGAGTTGTCTTAACTGTTGGGTAGGAAATCAGAAAGTCTATGTTTACACAATTTATAGTGTGCTAGAAATATACCATGCCAACAAGTAATGGTTAGCAGATGTGGTTTTCAGACCACTTGATTCTTCAAACCACTTTGCCTACTTCCATTCTTTTAATTGACTGGTGCTTACATAAAAAAATTTAGGCAATGGAAGCCATGGCCCATTGCCCATATAATTTTTTTGATTGATAGGAACAGTTTCTATTTGGGATCAGCATAGGAATTCCAAAGTTGTTCCATCATTTTTAAAGTAATTCAGACAAAAACACTAATTCTTGCAATTCTTGTAAATCTTGCAAGTTTTGCATTTGTTTATAAAATGTCTTCCTAGACTGGTATGTTTTTTATGTTGTTTAATGTAAGAAAATTAAGTACTTTGTGAATAGTAGCAAAATTTCCAATTATGCATTTCATTGGAAACATAACCAAAAAAGTATTGAGTGAGGTAGTGCATCAGGAACCAGAAGGAAGAAAAATTTGGAGATTAAATTTGCCATGTGAAATTAAATGTCTGGATAACATGAAACTGAAGAATACCACCAGAAGGCAGTAAATTTGAGGTGAATTAAAAAAAAAATTGCTGTATTTGCATCATTAGTTTCCCAGTTTATGTATCCCTTTTCATTTACAGCATCTATAGAAAATTTCTCATGCAAGGGTAGGAATGTAATGTGTGTGCACAGAATGAACAGTGCATTAGGCTCTCCACTGCTTTTGGACACTTGTGTATTGCAAACATGGAAAGAAATTGGAAACTCCGTTGCCTAAGGGTTTCACTGGAAGTTGGAGAATCTATACATTAATGAATGATGCTGTGAGCTGGTGGGTGTATCTCTGGGCACAGCAGGAAAGCAAGTCTGTGCCTCGCACTTCTTGAAGTGCTCATGGTTGGTGGTTCCGTTGGGCTGTGATGAAAAACATTCCCAGTTCCTCTTTCTTCATCTTACCTTGAAGGAGGGGCAATAGCACTGCAGTCAGATGGTGCTGATAAAACCTGGCCCCCAATATATAAATACTCGTAAGGTCACAGAAGCACAGCACTAGTGCTTCATGAGTTGTCACAACTCCTGCAGTCTGGTGTTTCTACCACCCTGTTCTGCTGAGATTTATTTGTCATTCTAGTTCCTCTTACTTGCATGATTGTAAATGCTGTACAGTTGAAAAATACCTTTGTCCAACTATTCCTAGTCTGGGCTTTATTTTTTGATTGCATTTGAACCTGTTAATCAGTTGATGTGTATCATTCTGTGGAACAGTGATACTTGGAAGCTCTAAAGGCTCACAGCATGCTTTGAGTCTTGCCTGTGCTGGTACATAAAATACAGTGATGGCTGTTGCTTGAATTGCTTTAAAATGCTGTTCAAGTTCCGTGTTGCAACACTATGCTAATGGGTTTTTTTGCTAAAACCAGATTTGCACAACTTCTCTTTTTATGTAATGTATTCCCTTTTTTGCTATCCTGGTGGCTTTTAATCAAAAGGAGAGGTGGTTTTGTGGTTCTTTAAAAGGGAGACAGCTGAGGGTAAAAGTCCTGTTCTGATTTAAAATACCCAGTTACTATACTAGAGATTTGGACTAGGACTGTGTGTCTTTTCCAAATGCTGAATGATATTTTCTTACTGGTAGGAACAGATTTCCAAATACTTAGGCCTATGTAAAAGAGTTATTTTTCTGATGTGTTGATAAATACCTGTTCTCTGGAAGTACTTCTTTAATAATAAAACATGTGAAGAAAATTAATATGTCAGTGAAGCCTCCTATACTTGAATGCAATCTTCTTATTTTTAATGGACTAATAAAATATTTTAAAGTATTCCCAGTAGATGTGCTTGGATTCACTGAGAATATTTTCATTGTTAAATAGTTTTAAATTTTTAGAAGCATCTCTGTGTGTGCATGAATTACCACTTCAGACATCATTTTAAGATTGAACCTTTGGCTCAGGAGCACAGGGATTACTTGTCAGACAATGCCAGCTGGAGTAGCAGCCTTATTTTGCTTTTTCACAAGTCAGCTAGGTGGGTCTCCAGTTCCCAGTGGCAGCTCCATCTAGCATTGGAGGATATATGATTAGTATGTGCATAAGGTTGGTTGGTAAGTCATTGTAAAACTGCTTTCCTTAGATATGGAAGCACTTGCAATAGTCATTATGATGCTTACTTGGAAGGAGTGGATTTCTCTTTCGTGTTGGCCAGGCCAAGTGATCGAATAATGTCGGGGGTTTATTGAGGTGGTATCTTCAGGACATCTAGGAATATAACATTTTCTTTCACAGCATGTTAAAGGTGAATATCGGGAATTTGCTCCTTAGTACGAAGTAGCTACTTCATAACAACTGCAGTATAAGTTTCAGGATTTGTTAGGATTTTGCTGGTTTGTTTGTTTTTGTTTTGCCTGGACCACTGAAATTTTGCTCTAGGGATAAACATGTGTGTTAACTAATCTGCCAGTGTGTCAGACTATGTAGAACACTGTCAACGGCCTGCAAGCTCCTTGCTTGATTTTGTTGGCTGAAAAGGATGCTGTTGTTGTGTCTAAGAAAATTGTGGAAATAATTGAAAGCAGTATTTTGGAAACAATATTGAAATAGCAGAATCAGTAGTATTACTGTCTTTACTGCTGCTAAACAATGTTGTTAACACCTGCATGAGAATCCTGTCTGTGGCTTTTCCATGGAGGTCTTAGGTGTGCAAATGTAGATGATTTTATAGTTTTAGTAGCAAAACAAAATTTTGATCCCTAAAATTGTCTCTTCATCTGCCACCTGATTTTGGAAGCATTTAATACGTAAATGTTTTTCATGGTGTAAACAATCTGTCAGTTTGTGCTCGATGGAGATGACTCAGTTATGGAAGTTGGGGAAAAAAGAGAAACGCCTTCTCTTAGTCTGTGTTCTGATGCAGAGTTGCTCTGAACTGTGCCAGACTGCAGCATCTGTACACCAGCTGCACCATGCCCAGCTGTACCTCAAGTGCAGCATAATTCAGCCAAGCTTTTTTCTTTGCTGTCTCCCAGCAGACTTGGATTTACTGAGGGTGCTGAAGTAAAAGGATTGTCATCTTCCAGGGAAGTTGCAGATTAGGTACAGTTAAAGGGGCTAGAGAATCCGTGGCTGTGTTTATGCTAGTAATTAAAAAAGCCAAGGATCTTTTTCATTGGCTTTCAAAGATGAGTAGCACAGTCCAACCACACCTGTGTGGCTAAAATCCCTTCTCTCCCTAGCGAGGTAGACTTCTCCAAACTGTTTTGAAGACCAGACTGCAGTGTCCTCCAGAGTGTACTTCTCCATCTAGGAGAGTGCTGGAAGCTGAAGCCATTCTTCAAAGAGCACTAATAGTTGAGTGAGAAGTCCTGTGGTTAGGTCTGTCCTGGGCTTTTACTTGGCTAGGTGAGGCACCACTGCTGTGGCCAGGACATGACCTGTGACAGGTTGCATTTCTCTCAGAGAATGTGCAGTTCCTTTTTGTGATGCCACTTGGCTTGCTGCAGCTGTTATCAGAAAACAGGGTCAATGGGAGGCCTTCATTTACAATGCCATCCTTACTTTTTTGCAGCAGCACTGAACACATGTACTTTTTAACCTTTTCCTAGCTCATCAGTTTTGCCACGAAGAAAAACAAAATTACAAAACAAATTTGAACCATTGTAGAATTTGTGGTTGTCCAATTACATGAGAAGCCATTTTTTATGCTAGTTACAGAAATCATAAGATTACAATAATTGAAGTACCTTTTTTGTGAGTAAACTCAAAACTTTGTATTTTAAGAGATTAAATCAATCTTGATTATATTTTCAGTCTTCAGTACTGAATGTTAATTTGTGTTGTGGGCTACTGTTGTTCCCATCATTTGGGTCTGTAATTGAAGTAGAAATGGTCTATCATTCTTAGGGGTGGCATACCAAAAGTTTCTAAGTTAGTTGCCCTGTGGTTGGGTGTAGTTTGGGACTGCATATGTTGTCTTATACTGCAGAATTATAGGCCATAAAAGGCTTGCTTATTTACAGTAACATGTACGCTGCCAAGGCACATGTGTTCAAGGAGTTACAAACAGCTGTGTGAAGAATTCTAAGGCTGTTGAAGACACCAGTTACATTGGGAAAGAGGCATTTCTTTCAGCTAGGATATGTGTACTCCCATGAAGGCAAATGATTTGAACAAATACTAAAATGGTAAATTTCTGAAATAATTTAGTGAGCTTTAATAGTCATAGAGTTGTACTGCAGTTAATTTTGAACAAAAAAACATTTCAAAGAGTTTCTGCAATTTATACAAACAAATTTTATGATAAAGGGCCACTTAATTTAGTAAGTGTCCTTATTTGTTGTTCTTGGCATGGAGATATTTCTAGATCTGTTTATATAGGCAAAAGCATGTAGTGTTGGAGAACAAGGACATACCCTTAAATACGGAATTTTATCAGAATATTATTGTTTTACTCCCATCTTTAGATATGAAGCAGTAATTAAATGAAGAATTTTTAAAGCATTTTCTTGGCTAGTAGAAACTATTATGGTCCTCCCTGCTGCTGCTAAGGAAAAGTGGCATCCTTGTTTGTGTTGCTGAATAAGGTGTCTGGACAAAAAGGTGAATGTTGGTGTTCCAAGAGGAGTCTGTGCCATGCTTTCTGTTTAGGTCACAGCCTCTGGTAACCAGGGCTTATTCTTTTGCTTTATATAGCAGCTGTATTGTAAAAGATAGAGGAGAATTATGAAATGGGTTCATGTTAAAGTGAATTATACTTCTGGTTCTTACTGAAGTGTTTTTTCCTTTTAAAGATGACATTGCAATTCTCACCAAGTTCAAGCCATCACAGTCAGAAGGTACTGTACTAACTCATGTTTTACCTTCCTCCCTTTTGTTTGTTTCCTCTGTCCTTTCTTTTTCTTTTTTTTTTTTTTTTTTTTCTGCTGGGAGCCTCTTGGAAATCAGACTTCATTTAATGTGAGTCATTGGTATCGAGTGTGAGCCAGGCCTTTTGCAATGGGATTTGCAAGTCAATTGTTGTCTGTCTGTTGGCAGCTCTCCTGGTTAAGATCTAATTGTGTATTTACATTCATGGTGCTTGGTGCATTTCTGGGATGGGGCCTCCTTACACCTTCCTACATGATTTGGGTGTGCTTTGCTTGTGCTGCTTATGTTCAGGAATCAGATTACATGTTTTTCAAGGAGTGAACATACTGAGTATGTTGTACTTTTCAGTTAATACATGTTTTCCCTTCTCTTTTTACCTTCTCATGTGCTGCTCTAGAGTTTTTCAGGTGTATTCCAGTGGAACAGAGGTATCAAGAGGATTTCCTTCCACAAGTTGCATAAGTAATCAGCTATGGCACTGGGAAAGCATTTAAAATGTGGAACTCTGAATTATATTTGTTCTGAGGTTAGACTTTCACAATTAGAGAGAGGATAACATCCAGGAAAAAAAAAAACCTTACAAAAGCAGTTATAGGCCATTGAATCAGTTCAAGTTCCCTCATCAGTATAGGAAATAGAATGTCTGTGCTGCAAGGACAAGGTGCCCACTGTTCCTGGCCTGGAATGGGAGAGTTGTGTGACAAAATGTTTGGGCTTTCTGCTCTTGGGCCCTGGGCTGGTACTTTTGGCCAAGTCTGCAGTAGCCACCTGCTTCCTGGGGCTTTAGGCAGCACAGGTAGCACAGCGTGGTAGGGATGCTCCCATTCTTTATCCTGGTGCTCAGATTATATCTACTAATGCAGATTTCCTAGGTGTAGTTTGCTTTAGCAGAATAGCATGCAACAGTGTTAAATGTCTTGCCATTCAGAAACTTTTTTTATTGTATTTTACATATCATTGCCTGGTTTCCCATCGTATCATATGTATATAAATTACAGATTTTAAATGTTATAAATTACAGATTTTCTGTAAGTGAATTTAGAGAAAAAAATTGTAGGAAACAAAATGCTCTCCAGCTATACTTAAGTAGATTATTATGTATTTTTGAAGCTCCACTTTATATCCTGCTCCACTTTATATCTTGGATGCAATTTTGACATGAAATATTTGCACAAAAGGAAGAGTGCACTTGTTTCATTGGCAGAAACAGTCCAACTTTGGCTGTCTTGACAGTGGTCCAGTGTAAGTCTGTCCAGTCTAAGCTATACTCAGCAATGCTTCCTTAATGGAGAAAGAAGTAAGATGAATTCTCTTTTCTGAAATAAAGAGACACGATTTTTAGGTGCATGGTCTGGATTTTGATCATGTATTTTCAAAACTGCTTATTCTTTTCCATTGGTGGTGGAGTGATTTAGATGCCTGATTGAAGAGACTGATCTGCCTAATCAGCAGAGAGAGATGGTTGTTTACAAAAATCTTCTTGGAGCAGGAACCTAGGTTGGGGGCTTCAGAATTGCTCTACAGAGGAAACTGGTGACAGTATAAATTCAGAGGCACAAACCCAGCCACTAGCTCGATCCAGTTTAAGATTATGAAGGTATTAAATAGGATTTTCCCTTTAACATTTAACATTAACAGTGTCTTTGGTGAAATGACTATTTGTGGGAAAGTCATGTTGGAGTTCACAACTGTTGTTAAAATGAAGGCTTTTTTTTGTTTGGTTTATTGTTGCTGTTTTGGAGCTGGTTTTTTTGGGGGGGAGGGGGTGTTTGTTTGCTTGCTTTTTGTACAAGAAGCTAAGTAATTAAGTTCATATTACTATTCTTGATTCTGTTGTCATATCTCCATTACATGGGTATTTGTAGTCTTGAGATTATGCATCACTGACTTCTTAGCAAAAAATCATACCCCAGTTTGATTTCTAGCACACACTTCCAGAGGTAATTGAACTTCCATAACCAAGGCAGCAAAGCTCTGAGTATGAAACCCTCTTAGACCTAGCAGATATTTGAGACAAGAAAGCTAAGTGATGACATGAGTTGTTTGTTTTTTTTCTCTCACAGTTAAAAAAAACGTTTCTTTGAATGCAAGGTTACACCAAGGTAGTACAGACGGAGTATATTTTGTGTAACAGTATTTCTTCCCTTCTGAAGAACCATTCTTGAAGACTTTATGTATTATGCCTATTATGAGTATTATTTTCTATCCTTTACTTGTTCATAGTTCCATGCCTTCAAGGTCCACGTAATTTTCAGCTGCAACAGTATTTTAAAAAATGGGATTTATTTATATGAATCTCTTTTTCTGTATTCTGCAGGGGAAGAATGCAATGGACCTGAAACTATTTCAACTGCAGGATCAGAAATCCCAAGCAGCTCTGAGGTAAGGTACAGTATGAATGATGTTAGTTAAGGTACTACTTGGTAGGAAAAAAGAAGAATGGTTGTTGTGAAAAAGATAATTAGTTTTCAGAACTAGTATTTCTTGTAGATTGTCTTAAACCTCCTTCTTATCCATGTAAAAATTTTCTTCCTGTATAGTTTTGAAAGAGCAAAGCCATGAATATGACATGACACTCACTGTGTCTCAGGAGAGACTTAGCAGTGCTAGTGCTACAACACAGTAGTCAGTAGTGGTAGAAAACAGTATGAGCTTAATGGTATTTCCTGTATCAGTCTTGAAATGACAATCACATGATCTTTAAATGTTTTGACAATTGGAAAAATATACTGTTTTCTGCACAAACCAAACACTTTGTTTTGTGCTGTGTATCATATTGCTGGCTTGCTGGGAAATCAAGAGTTCCACTGCTCTAGGAGCCTTGTGACAGTGCAGCAAGATTCATGAGAAAGCAGATGAAGATTTGAGTTACTAGAGTACCACATTATGTGCCACATGCAAAGCTTCATCGCTGTACATTTTTTCACAGTACCTCATTGCTTAGTATGTACAGTACAAAATGTCTTGAAGAGGTAGCAGTGTGTGGCCAGTATTCAGTTGAGAAACTGGTCCAAAATGAGTATTGAAAATATGTGATCTTCACATTGGTATTTTATTGTATTGTTTTATTGTTTATTGTTGTTATGTGCTTAGAGGAAGATGGAAAGTTATAGGAAAAGAAACAACAGTTCTGTCAAAATAGGGTCTAATACTGGCCATAAGCACTGATCAGAAATTGTTGAATTGAGTGTTGAAAAGCTGCAGCCGTTCTGCTGAGCTTCTTAATAGTAAAATATGTCCTCAGCATCTTCTGAGAGCCAAATCTGGAGAGGGTCACACAAAGACAGAACTCGGAAGGACTTCCCAGGTTACAGATCTTTGTCTTCTTAGAGCATGCAGCCATATCATCCCAATGTTTTCATAAATTTACCAGTTCCATTTTAAAACTTGTTCCTATGTTCATCCTATTTATTCCCTTCTGAATCTGTAGTAGGAGTTGTAATCATCTTTTTCTCCAGGAAAATTTTCAGTGAACAGCCATATCAAATGCTTCACTGAACAATGGCCATCATATCATGATAAGCTGATTCTGTGCTACTTACCAGAGTCGCTGAATGGATGGAGATGACCAGTTTCACCAAAACTTGGAAGAAGTCACTACTTGAATTAGGACACATGAAAAGGCAGGAAGCATAGGAGAAAGAGTGCAATGTGTGTCATATATATAGAGAGAAATAGGAATTGAACCTTGTTTGAAGGATTCATGATGGGGTGGGAAAGGAGGAGGCTTTTATCTTCAGCACATTCATGTCTGGGAAAAATACATCTGGTTATCCTCTCAAAAATCTCTCCTTGGTAACTTCATGAAGCCTTTTCTCTTATTCTCTACTTACATGTTTCCTTGCATAAGTATTTTTCTTTTACTTTGTTATTAAATATCACAAAGTATTGTCATATAAGCAATATCAGTAAGTAGTTGGTAACTTGGGGGTCTTGTATTGTTGTTTTCATTGCTCCCTCTGAGACAACTTGTTTGGCCTTAGTTTCTTTCTGCAGATCAGGTGGTTATCTGATGTTTGCTTACATTTAAGTTAGTATTTTTCTCTGCTTTGCCCTGTCCTACCCAATGAACCCCAACACATTGTCATTTATCTGATTTTTGCTTTCTGTGCATTAGCCAGACATAAAGTTGCAGAGATACTCTTGATCTTCTTGTCCAGTTTCACACTCTTATCAGCCATGACAGGCTTAGTTCTTGATGATTAATGTTCTAGAATTCAGTTTAAGGCTATATTTAAAAGTTTTTCTATTAATTAATTGCAATAGTAAGATAGCCCCTACTATTTATGGGATTCTTTTCATATAATGCTAATCTTTTGTCTTCATGTGCTGTCACATCTTCAATTGTCTTCTGTATAAACTGGAAGAATTTCTTCCCTCTCAGTTCTTTGCTAGGCTGCCTTAACATCTTTGATGCATTCCTGTAGGAATTCAGCAGGATCTTCTATCCCAGCATGGTTTCTCCTCTTTTCACCAAGGCCTTTCTGAGCTCAAGTCAATATGCTTTGTTCTTGTTTTGACAGGTAGCACATTTCTCTATTAAATGATTTTTACCTCCATAAGAGGTTGGTAATTTTTTTTTGTCACTTAATAATGTTTCTGAAGTTAAAAAATATGAACATTTAGAATTTCTAAATCAATTTAAGTCAAGTAATTTTAAGACAGAAGGGGAATTAATTAAAAAAAACCACTGGGAAAGAGTTAAATGAACTTACATTCAGGTCACTGCTTCATTTTGCTCAGGCTGTCTGTTCTTTTGGAAGAGAAAAAACATAACATCCCTCAACAGGATGCTTCTCTTCAGCAGCACAGAGAAAAAGCTAAGGCCTTACTGTTGATTTAGCAACAGAGGAGGGAAAGAACAAATCTAGATTTAATATGGAGAGCAGAAATGTTACCCATCCATAATTCAGTGGGAGCTTGTGGGGTTTTTTTCTTTTGTAATCTGCAAAGGAATATGTGATTTGGATATAAGGAATGATGCAAGTAAAACAGAAAGTGAAGAACACTCTGTAGTGAGCCTGCCAGCATGTATACAAAAGTTGGATGAAGTCCAGGACTCAAAAAGCATTGGAGCACCAACCAGTGGTGCATTTGGTCCTTCATGATTTTGCATTCTTGTGTATTTCACCCTGGATTTTTTTTGTGTTTTGTTTTTTTAACTTCTTCTTGAGTCTCCCTATGTTCCTTATTCTTTAATCTTCCACAGGAACAAAAGAAGTAAGATCTTGGACTTGGCCTTCATCAGCTTTTCATGTTCCAAGACTTATAGCATAAGTAATTTCTAGATGCTTTGTCATGCAGGGAGGCAAGGAGATGTTTTCCACAAACAGCAGACTGGAGCAGGGGGAGAAAAAAGGATATAATGGGGGTATTTTCAAATAAGTGCTGCAGTGGGGGACTGCTTCTAATTATGGCCTTATTAAATCAGTAATGCACAGACAGTCACTTCTCTTAGGGATGGGCAACTGACTTAAGTAAACCCCTGTGTAGAATCTACCTGAATCAGTCTTTATGGAGCTCTTGTTCCAAGAAATACATAAATTCCTCTGGAAGTCCTTTCAAGCACATTGGAAAATGAATTAAATAAAACCTGAGAATGTTTTTTTCCTCTGTGTTTTCTATCTGTGCAGAGAGCACACCAGAGAAATATGCAATGGCGTGTCTGCTCAGGGATTGTAATTAGTTGTTCAGGTTACTAAGTAAATGAAGATGAAACACACTGACAAAATAGAGTTCCTATGCCTAACAGGAAAGGAGATCACTCAGTTATTTCAAGATTGGAGGAAAGGTTAAAAAATTGAATTTGTTTTACATTTTCTGATAATAAGAGTTTAGGCCATTCAGATGAGATAAATGTAAAATTAGTACAGCTTTTGTGCAAAATTGAATCACCAGTTTATCAAGATCTGTGGAGGTCCAGCTGTACAGAGGACTATTTTTAATTCCAGTTAAGAGGCACAAAGTAATTTGAAATGTTTGCTTAGTATGCGGACTCCACCTCATAAAAGGCAGGTGAATGCACTACTGTCTGAGTAAGACTGCAGGAACTGTGCCCTATTCTACCTGTAATGAGGTAGGAATTGATTTTGCACAGTTATACATTAAATTTTGACCTTTCTGTTAATTTCACACCAGTGAAATGCTTACTAAAAGCTCCTGCTAATCAGAATTTTCCATAATGTAACTTCATCATAAGAAAATCTGTGAACAAGCTGTCTTTATTTAAACCAGGTTAGCAGAATTAAATTGGCAAATTTATTAAAGCAATGCATTTTACCACAATTAACGCTTGATTCATAGGTTATTTTCTTTTTTTCAGAGCAGCAGGTATTGCAGTTGTTTCAACTTAATTGGTTAGGGTTTTTTTCTGAAGGAACACCATCATGCTGTGCATTACTTTTCATGCTTGTTCATTTTTCAGTTCAGACGAGTGGATCTTCAAGTAGAGAAACGTAAAATATCATTGTTAATATTGCAAAGATGGAAAAAAATAGTTTCAAAATCTAGAAAGAAGTACAAAAAGACTTGGAAGAAGTCTTAACAAAAGCACGAGGGCTGTTTTTTGGAGATCCAGAGTGCATTAAAGGCTAAAGAGACTAAAAGGGAGCAGCCCAACACTGCTGCTACCTCTGCCAGCCTCCTTGGTTTTCATCTCAACAAAGCTGGATTGAGTTGATTCTTGTTTTGCATGTCATGTGTTACCAATGTTGGAGCCCCTTTGTGCTGCACAGACTTTGGCATATCTGAAAAAGCAGTGTGTTCCTATCAGAGTACATGAAATGTGCAGGAGAAGGTGAGTGCCAGTTTAAAAATAGCTAATCCTAATGACTTGAGCTAATTAATTTCTGACAGTTATACTGAACAGAGTAAGATCTCATGACTAACAGGGAAGCATTTAACAGAATGCATAGGAATGTACAAAGGCCTCTGCTAGCTGTGCATCACAGCTTTGTGTTTCACTAAATGTAATCGAATATTATCCCTGGGTGAAGCAGTGTGGGCAGTGACACCAGTGGGTGGCTAAAACCTGTATTTGCATCTAACCATGGAGGAGGTGGTGAGCAGTGGGTGGGAGGACTATGGGATGGAGAGGCTGGATAAAAGCAGATGGAAGGGTACCAGTGTGGATGGGGGGGAATGTGTGCAATGAAGAGGTCAGGAGCCTTGAAAAAAGCAAGACACTGCTTTCACTGGTGTTCAGTTGGAACAGTGCTTTCCATGGCAAGTATTTACAGTGTATAATTGGAGAAAAACTTTCCACTTAAGTGTCTCAGTTCTTATTCCTCTACTGAAAGTGCAAGTTTTTCCAGTAGCATCAGTGACAGGAGTATTAGACCTCCAAACTCAGTTCAGACTATCTTATGGTAGGAGCACAGTGCAGCTGTTTATATTTCCATTGTTTTTCAGGGGTATTCCTTACCAAAAACCAGATCGATCTTTCTGTTTATTTTATTGCATTCTGAAAAGGACATTTTTTATTTACTTAGATAAGCAAATACCCAGACATGACATCATTAAAAAAGAATGTAAAGATGTGTGTATGTATTACCTGGTGTGCAACCAGGACAGGAATGGACCTTAGTGATTTCTCTCAAGAAGAATTGTAATGAAAGTGAAAAATGTTATTTAAAAAAAATAAAAAACATTACTTTATGAAAATTGGATTTGGGGTAATAAACTTTCTGAAATTCTGCTACTCTAAATCAGTAAATGATAGTATAATAATAAAATGCTGTTAATATTCTGCTTCTATTGAAAGTTAATTTAATTCCACTGAGAGCTATTGTGTTTTCATAATGGACTTGCACTGACTGGTTGCACTGTTTTAATCTGTCTGTGGTTTGTGTTCAAACCACACAGAAGCAAGACAAAACTAAAGTGTGATGATATTTACTAATTAGATACTGAGAAACGTTATTCATTCCAATAGCAGCACCTGAACTCAAAACCTATTGCTGCTGCAGGGCCACGGTGGCCACGTGTGTAGGATGCTTGTGCTCTGCAGAATCCTCTGCTCTTGGTGTTCCTGTCATACCTGTGTGGAGTCTGGCCTGAGGATGTTGCAGCAGCCTCCACACCAACGTACAGGAAAACAGGGAGCACCCAGATCTTGTACAATTAACATCAGGGTAGGGCCTCGCTGGGTGTGGATCAGAGCTGGAAACTGGGAAGCTGTCACTAGTCTCATTAGATGTAACTGCAATTACTGGTACCGATTTCCCTTGTCTACACTGTGAGGTTAAGGATTTGTCTCCTTGCATTTGTTTTCATTCAGTGTACGCTGTATAATTTCAGTTTGTAGTTAAAAAATAACCAGGTAAGGGGCAGCACATTTTTTCCGAATGCACAGTCACCTATGCTGTGTACATTTTCTCTCTTGGGTATCAAAATAAATAAGAGTACTATAAACGGTTGTTCTTCACCAGTTTATAAATGGCAATCTGTACCAACTTGTTCAGACTGTATTTTTTCTAATGGAAATGTTTAGTTCTTATAAAAAATGCATACTGTTTAACTCTTACCAAAAATTGTAATTATTGATGCTTAAAAATTGGTATGGACCATGTAAAAGTTGATAGTGTAGGCTAGAGACCAAGCTCCTCTGAGGAAGTAGAGGTTAGTTTAAACTCTGACTATCTCAATTGAAAATCCACCTATCACTCAGAAGAGCTTTTCAGCAACTTAAAACCAAGATCTACGTTGTTTCTTCTGAATTAGCCTTTAATTTTAATTCTGAATTAGCCTTTGCATCATCGCTAATAAAAAAATTGTGTTTTTCCCGTGATGCCACTGGCAGGGCCTAAACAGCACTGAGACTACTTTACTCATCCCTGAACATCAAGTGGTAAGCAGTAAGAAGTATTCATGCTTTCTTGCATGAATTTGTGTGGCGTCTTCTACGACAGTATGCCAAAATATCCCTCACCAGAAAATTTTCCAGTTTCAAGAATGCCATCCTTGTGAAAACAATTTTTTCTAGTTAATAAAAAATTAATGTGGTTTTGCCTTTATTCCTGGAGATGACTTAAAAGATAAATTGAATAAATCAAAAGGATAATAGACAAAATTGAGATGTTGAGATTGGTGGAGAAAACTGGAAAGTTTACTTTTTTATCATTGTTTTGGTTTGATGGGATATAGGATGTATTCTACTCTGGTGTTATTAACAAATGTGGGATTCCTTTTTATCATGATGGCCTGAGGGCTCTGTGAGTCAGCATGATACTTTAAAATGTTTTAAAGAGCAAGAAACAAATGTTGACATAATTTGAAATATGTTGCCTCTCTTTTATTTTTTTTTAATTGTAGTAAATAATAAGGAAAGGCTCAGAATAGCCACTTACTGAAATTCCCAAACAAGATAACTATATAAATTCTCAAATATATCGAAAAACTTAATCATTATTGTTTTATGGAGAAAAAGTATAAAAAGTCGTTTAAAATAACAGAAGAAGTACATGCTGAGGTGTGTTAAAACTGTCTGCTTGCTTACTTTGAGCTCTGGTGTCTTCCTTGCTTACTTTTGTCTTCTGGTGTCTAACACATACGCTCTCCTATCTTACTTTTTATTTTTCTTCGTTCTGTTCTTGTTTAATGTATTCTTTTATCCAGAGAGGCTTTTTATGTGCATTTATATTTCAGTGCAAATATCTTGGTGTCTTAACCTGCTTTGAAATGCATGTTTTCAAGCTTTCAGATTTTAATGTGGTTCAGAACTGAAACATGGGCTAAGGTGAAAGAAGCAGTTTTTGCAAGTTTTAGCTACAGGAAATACATGGGATTTTGTGTTTCTTTGAATGGGAAAGGTTATAGTTTTGTATGCAACCTTATAGCCTGCATGAAGTGTAACTGGAAATAGGGATGGCTGGTGTTAAGAGTACACACCTTTAAAGTGTCTTCAGTTGGGTGGATTCTTTCAAGGAAGAATAATGACAAGAACTTCATGGCAAGGGACTGGTAAAACAGGAACTGAGTGCATAAACCAGAAATACACATTTTCATTTTCAGGAAAATACCTGTGTATTTATATATGTTCTGTAAATGTATTTCCAGGAGCATTTTACTTTTGGAAATACATTTATATAATTTAGAAATGCATTTATAAAGTTATGTTTGAGTTCATATATATGTATAAATGTGTATATATATATATATATTTAGCATAGCAGCACTTATAGCCATGTGTTTTTCCTGTAGCATGTTTTAATTCAGTGAAAAAGAGGAGTATATAAGTATTCCATGCAAACTGGGGATCTAAGTGAAGGTGGTAACTTTATTTTAAAGCTGTGGAATGTTTCCTACCCTTCAGTTATGGAGACTTTTCTTGTATTGTGATTCAGCTTTCAAACTTTATATTTTTGTCCATTTTTGTATTCTGAAAGTTTTTCTGCCATAGATTGCTAATTCATAAATTACCTAGTTGCATTTTAATGTAGTTCTTTGGGGATTTTGTACTGTCTGTTTTATGTCTAACTTGCTGTGTGATTACCAAAGGTATGCAGTTAATAAAATAAATATTTTGTTTGTAGACTGTATCTTTTAAGCCAGCAAAATGTTACAAGTCAATTTAATGTTGTAGTTTCAGGTTGTTTTTTTTGTTTGTTTTTTTTTTTTTGCCTGGAAATGTAGGACTATGATAATGTATTTCCTTGATATGCTGATGGG
Source organism: Cinclus cinclus (assembly GCF_963662255.1). NCBI lineage: Eukaryota > Metazoa > Chordata > Aves > Passeriformes > Cinclidae > Cinclus > Cinclus cinclus. The sequence goes on along the minus strand of NC_085051.1, from coordinate 6,291,311 downwards.
GGATCATAAAAACCATTCCATGGTATTAATGTAACCTCTTGTCATTCTAGTTAGTCACAGCTAGAGGTGCTTCCCTGTGCTGTAACTAATGAAGCTGATGGGTTCCTTCACCTCTGCTTGGTATTGGTTGCTGCTTTGTTACTGAAAATGCTGCTCCAAACCACCTTACCAAAAAAAAAAAAAAAAAAAAAATCTATACAAGATGCAGAAGGAGAAGGGGGCTAAGATCTGAACCGGCAGTCCCTGCTCTGTGGGGTTGGACATTTGGGGAAAGCTTGAGGTCTGAGGTAGTGAATTTGAGAAGGATGTTTCTGAACATAGGCTCTTAAGGAACTTGCAGTTTTCTGACTGAATAATAATCTGGAAAGTACTGCTCTAGGATAAGTTTCCCTGTGTTTGAAGCGTGGACATAGAGAGGGCTGGGATATTTAGTAGCAGGGTGTATTTGGAGGAAGCTCCATGCCTACAAGGTGAGAGTTGTGCTAAGTAACCTGTAAGGATACATTTCCTGTCGGAAGGATAACCAGAAACAGAAATCCCTGAGAGTCCCATAAAACCAAGCCAGACGAATATTCAGGTACAATCTGCAAAACGTTTGCCTTTTGGGTGCTGCGATGCCGCTCACCCGTCGGGGGTGGCTGGCCACGCTGTCCGTGTGCCGGGCACCTGAGGCCGCAGAGACGCTCGGCACAGCGCCCGTGCCTCGGCTCCAGCCCACCGCGTCCCTCTCAAGCGCTCCCGGTGCCGGTGTTGGTGGTTGCTGCCTCTTCCAGCAGCTGCTTTACCCTCTCGGCTCCCTGTGCCCTGCTGTTTGCCTTGGCCCTGCAGCAGTGTCTCAGAGGCACCCGTGAGGTGAGGCAGCCCAGGACTCCTGAGCGAGCGTTCAGCAGTGCTGAACGGCGAGTCTGGGTGGAGCTGGATCTTGCGTGGGGCTGCCGGCCAGTGTTTACACGCCCGAAGCAGGCTGGGCAGAGCAGAACAGAACAGAACAGACCAGGGGCTCTTACAGCCTTACTGCGTCTTGAGCTGTGCTTTGTTTCCTTACTGAAATCCTCGTCTCTCCTGTCACCTGTCCTGTTGAGTGTGTGCTACCTGCTGCAGGGTTTTGGATTGTGTCTGAGGTGAGGACTGCAAGCCTAGGTGCTTGGAGGGTTGTTTGGCTGGACATGGTCCAATACCCCAGCCTCTGCTGGCTATCTAGAGAGAAACCATGAAATACAGGATAACTGAAACTATTGATACAATACCATATGAAACCTGTAAGCTTGCACTTATGCCACGCAAAAAGAAAATTTCTCTCTTCGTGTTATACCATTACAGCATTCAGTTAGGACATCTGTCTGCAAGCTGAGTGGTCACAGTTCTTGGGTAACTAGACTAATGAGGCTGGAAAGCTATTACAGGGTAACACGAGGGCATTACTTGTGTTTTGAACAGGTGGGATTTGTAATTTGCTTTGTAGTTGATGGATTTATTCAACTTTTTGAAAGCCCTGGTAAATGCTCACTGTTTGCAGTAACGTGATTTCATAGAATGCTACAGCGAAATTAGATTGGAAGGGACCTCCAGATGGACCTACTCAAGGCAGGACTGGCTTCAAATGTAGATCAGGTTGCACAGTGAGTGCAGATCAGTCCTGGCCTATTTTAATCAGGCTGTGTGATCTCTGAGGATGAAGATTATGCAGTCACTCTGGGCAATCTGTTGTGCCCATTCCCACTCAACCAACACACATCCAGAAGGAATTTTTCCTGTTGTGACTTGTGGTTGTTGCTTCTTGAGCTTTCACCATATGCCTTAGGGCTCCATCTCTTCTTTAGTTCCTCATTGGGTGTAACTTAATTACTAAAAAGCTTCAGCTTGCTGTCTGTACTGTGTTGGGAATTTTTAATTCGGTTACTTGTATTGCAGGAGGAACACATTTCAGAATATTTTCTGTGATGAGGTATAACTTCATTTAATAACTGCAGGTTGTTGAGGATCATTAACTGCATTCATGCAGTTCTGGAAACAGCTGTTAAGAAATAAGATGTATAAATCCACAATGTTTAATGATCCACTGATAGAATCAATGCAAATTATAAACTTTTTAAATACGTCGAACTTGTATAAACCTTTATGAACAAGCAAGACTGATCTTGTTCTCCTTGTGAAATCCAAATGCAGCAAAATGGAAGGCAAAAATTTATGGATTTAATAAGCAGGCCTGTCACTATCTGCAGTGAATAATCCTGTGTATAGAAGGAGAAGGAAGTGATAAGTATTCCCCTTCTAAAAGCAGCTCTGACAATGTCTTCTGCATCTTCTTAAATTGATAGTTAGAACTTTAATTGCTGAGGATTGTGATGCATCTTAGAAAACGACCAAATTTTGAAGGCAATAAAGATAAAATGCTTCTTCAATTGTATTGAATAATCTAATTATAACTATGCAACCAAATCAATGTGGGGTACTCCTTCAGCAGGAGCTTTTTTTTGAAGTAAGTATTGCTTATTGTTTTATTTCTTCTTTGTGTACATTAATTTAGTACACTAGAACAATTTCTGTGCTCATGAAGTCACTGGTTTTTAAATCTGTGGTTGGGGCAATTGCTAACGTAAGTTGCTAGAATGCACTTTGGGGTTCACTTACTGTAATGCTGAATAATTACAGTACTGTTGATTCTGTACAGATGTTAGTGTGGTTAAAACATGCATGCACTGTTTTAACTTGATTACATGGTATCTGAACTTGCAGTTTGTATGTAGTCACAATTTTTTTTGCAAAGAAAGACCTAAACCTGTAAGTACAAAATAGAACAGAGAAATGCTTTTTTCTTTTCTGCTATTGGATGCCTTGATTTTTGTGAGCCTTTTAATCATGCGAGATGGTGTACCACATTTGGAAGCAAAAGCATTTCTGAGGTAGCTGTCCAGATTTCAGCCATACAAAGTAATCTTACTGATCTGCTGAAAATATTTCTCAGTAAGATAAACAGCAAAAAACCTTAACAGAATTGCTGAAGAGGAAAGGCAAAGACTGGATAGCAGCATTTTCAGGAAGTAATTTATTTTAGCTTTTTTTTTTGTTCTGCATTGAGTTGCAACAGTATTTTGTAGCTCCCCAAGGGCTAAGATAGGAACGCGGGAATTCTCCTAACGCATGGCTGCTTCAAGTGTCTGATTTCAGTGGCTACCAGTGTGTCTAGTGAAGATGCATAAAGTTGTGCAGCACTATGGAACAATAGGATTTTCAATTATTTTTATTTAATTTCAGCTTAGCTAAAGATAAACACATGAATTACGTGTATATTATTACTTGTGGTTTTGTCAGCTCTGGAATTGTATAGTTGCCATTTGTCTTTTTGTGTCCCAGTGGGTCTGACCAAACACAAGTATAGCAGAAACATGCATGCACTATGCACAAGCCAGTGTTTTGGTGCCTTTACTCTACACTCAAAACCACTTTCTTACTGCTCTTTTTAAAATCTGCTTAAGTATCCAAACGATGGCAAGTAGTATTATAGGAGTCATAATCTTAAAACATATTTTTCACTGTCCAAACAGATTCCAGCCCAGCTTTGTCTTTAATAAAAAAGACATGATAATCATATTATTTGTGGGCACTTGTGTTTTTCTGATGGTTGGTGGCTTTTCCTAGCTTTAAAGGACGTGGATTTCTTGCTTGCTGTAGTTGAGCTGTATATGCTTGAAGCAGCTGGTTCTTGGAGAGAAACAGTGGGTCTGCTAACTACTTGTTGGTTATTCCAGCAGAGTGGAAGGAAGTATAATCTGTTCCTGAAGCGACGTCTCAGGGTAAAGCAGTGATGAATGCTATTGCAAGTGGCTTGGATGCTGCAGTAATAACATGCTTCACTGTGTGATGCCTTTTGTTAACTGGGAGCAAGGTTCACAGTTACAAATACATATTCTATGCTTTGCCAGGGAGCACATGCATCCTTGCATGGTATGAAAGGGAAAAGACGGGACATAATAATCTCTTCTGTTCCTACTCTAATAAAATAAAACCCCAATTCAGCCCTATACAAATACACTTTTGCTGATAGGTATGGTTGAAAAAATAACACCAACCTTCCTCAGCACATTTACATCTAAACCAGAATGTTTGCTTCTGTGGAAAGCACTTTGCTGTATGTGATTTGATAGAGCTGAATGTTGATGTGATAATAAATAACATTACCTAATGAGTTAACTTCCCTAGGAGAGTGAGGTTACAGTCTTTAATTTGCCTAACATTAACTACTGTGGCCTGATAGTGAAAAAGGTGGATGTTGTTACTAAGACATTCTGGCATGTTGGTAAATTAAAATATGGCCTTTAATAGATCAGTTGGAATACTAATTACTCTGTTACATTGATATATTTTATTAGGTATATTTTTTCCCGTGAAAGTAAATAGTCAATGTTGAAACATCACCCCTGTATTTTTGTGAGATGTGGTCATTGCTGGGACATACGTCTTTCTGGTGGTTTGATTTAGTGAATGTTGTTATGTAGAGGAAAATGCATGGAATTTACATTTTGCTACCTGCTTTGAGTATTCACAAGTATTGCTACACTAACATATATATGCATACATATATTTATTTTTCCTTTACCTGTTATTTACATGTAGTGCTTGTGGACATAGGTTGTTAATTTTGAAATTATTTAAACTAGATGTAGCCCTTGTTAAAACTTGCCCAAATATATCTTCAGCTGTAAAGAAACTGAAGAACTGTGGCAATATGGGGAGAAACTTCTTTGCGTTCTGTTGTATTTTAAAAAATAGTAATGCTTGCTTTTTTCTTTGTATGCCTGTATCTTCTACAGATTGATAAAAGACATCAAAGCAAAGATTCTATTTTCTTCAGGGATGGTGTCAGGAGAATTGATTTTGTTCTCTCCTATGTGGATGATCTTAATAAGGAATGGGAAAAAAAGTTGGTAAGTTTGTCTTTTTGAAGTCCTCTTAATTTTTATTTATAATAAGATGGATATCAGTTACTAACCCTTTCAGATCACTAGACTCATCTGTAATAGAAGTTAGTTAAAAATCTGTAGCCATCTGAAAAGCAATTCCGTGTATGGAAATTTCTGTGTAATTTACTGTTGTTTGTCAGGACCCAATTTTATTAGGTTTTTCTGTCTATATTTATTGAATTGATCACTCTTCATTACTTAGGCTGAGCAATATATTAGATAATGGAGCAAAGTAATTCAAATTATTTTGCTTCTTCATTTAACAGTCTAGCTGAGACTTTGGAGAAATATTTTTAAATACTTGTACCTGTACATACTTTCCAATGAAGGAGGATTCTTCTAAATAAGCAAAGATCATCCAAGCAAGATTTAACAATGACTATTTTTTCACACCCTTTGACTGCAGTAGGAGGAAAAACAGGCCCAAGACTCAATGCAGTTTTCCATTAATGCTTTTTTCTTAAAATATACTCTGAGAAGCACAAACACAGCATGTCCTCCTGAAGCTTTTCCCTGTGGTTGACTTACTGTCTACATATGTGTACTCATTCTTCTAGAAGAATATTTAAAGTGGCTTTTATGAGAGCCCTCCTATGTAACAGAGCACAAGAACAAACTTTCTCTAAAATGCCACTTAGTGATTCTTGCTGAGCTTGCCAGCAAGACACAGTTGCCTGATTGGTAATAATAGGTCAGATGGAATCAGTTAATGACACCTGTTTGTTACCTGCTCACACTGACACATGAGTCTAACTTGGCTAGCAGAAATTCAAGCTGTATAAAAATCCAGTATGATGAGATGCAGGCAAGGCAACAAATTTTATATGAAGCACAATATTTTAAAAAAAACCAAGGATTTTGGTTTTTTTCTCTGTATTTGCTGCCTTCTTTCAGAGTCAGGAGAGCTTACATTTACAAACTAGTTTCTCCAATATGGAACTCCAAAGTTTATTCATGATCAAAAAAATTGTAAAAAGGAGATAAAAAATAAACTACATTCTCAAGTAATCATATTATTCTGAAAGATAAGGGTATCTGAAAAAAAAAAACCGTAATTATACCAATGCTTATGACAAAATCATGATCAAAACTATTGGTCTTTCAAGCAAAGAATGGTTACAATCTGTATCTTGTCATATTGAGGTATTTTGTAATTAAAAATTCAAATTTCCGTTGGAAAAATACTCTCGAGATTGGACTGTTAAAAAAAAATCACATATAACTTTCATTCTTTTATGAAGAAAATACTGTTTTCATTAAGAACTTCTGCTGCCTGTCCTTGCATCCAAATACAAGTGTAGAACACATCTTATTACTTTAAAAAATCCAAACCTTTGTCATGTCTCTTAACGCTTTTCCCAGATTAAGCATCTCAGTTAGCTTTGCTCAGCTGGCCATATTCCATAGATTTTCTTGGGAGACCAGGATATTTGATAGCTATGATACCATAGGTTTATATGCAAGCATACTTTTTCCAACTCACCCTGACTTTTTGTCAGGCTGTACTCCTAGTTAGATGCTTTCTTCTCCCTTGAAGCAAAGTGCATTTGAAAAAGAAGGAAGAGAAGACCACTCAGTGTAGAGAGAAGAGAGATAACCATGCAAAATTTGCTAAAGCAAGTCTTAAACCCATTAGTCATACTTGAATTATTTAAAATTAGGAAATAAATTAATACTATTTAGGTAATGTTTCAGGTGGGAAGGAAAAGGAGTCAGACGGTCAGTTTAGTCACTCCCTCATATTGTGTGCAGAAATTTCCTTCTCATTGCTTTGTGGGTCATTAGGGGCTAGTTGGAATCTTTGCCAGACCAGAGTCCTTGTCCATGGATGTCATTATTGACTGAACCAGTCAAGTGGGAAAAAACCCAAGAGTTAGTAGCCAATATTGTCCTTTCTCTTTGAGTTACAAATGCACTCCCTAGGGGAAGCATCTGTTTTTCAAATGGCCTAAACGTCCACACTAAGTCTTGTGAGATTTAATTCTGTGTATGTCTGTTCCTTGCAAAGGAGTTTATGGCCCTGTGGAGGAAGGTCAGTGGCCCTGTAGATTAGCTCTGTGGTCACTGGACAAACAAAAATGGAGATACTAATTTTTTTTACACAGTTCCTGGAGCATCTGCATTTGCCCTATAATTACATTCAGCACAGATCTTTATACAATTAGTACATCCATAAATTAGACTTCTTAGCATACAAGTACTGTGCTGTTGTCTTTGTGGTAACAAGATTTAAATATTGATGAACTGCAGCCTCTGAAATTTGTGTGACGTACACTGTGCTTGCTATTGTACAGTTATCGTAGAAAGAAATGTTTCTTTCATGGTGGTACAATGATACAGTAAAATGGAGCAGCTAAGAATAGAAGTGTTCATACCAGGAGAATAACAGTTGTGACAAACGGTTTTGTTTCCTAGTCTCAAGGAAACAGCTTTATTCTGCATTTCTAAGAATGAGATAAATAACTTCTTTGTGTGTTTCAGTATAGCCCTGATACAGCTGTAAGAGGCAGTCTGTTCATCTTTTCCCTTAGCTTCATGCAGAACAACTTTTAACTTTTTTGATATTCCCAGATACATTCCAGCTTCAATGCTATTTTAAACTTGCCTTCTGTAAGCTACATGAATAGATCAAACCACAGAGGTCTCTGAACAAAAATTAGGATTACAGTTTTTTGAGACAATATTTAATATTATTCCTTAAAACCTCCAGCACACGTGGAAATATTTTACCACCATATGACATGCATGTGAACATGAAAAAATAAATAAAATGTATAAAAACATGTAACAAAGTATTGATGTATGACCAGGACATAGTCTTTATTGTCCATAAATATATTTATTCACAAGAACTAGAGAGCATTGGGACTCACAGATCTCTTTGCAAAGTAACTCACTCCTGTGTTGACTGGAAGCAAAGTCCCTCTGACCCCAGCTGGGTACAGAGATACAAAAGGAAATTTTATCTAGTTCCCTTCCTGGTCTTCATCATCTCAGACAGAAACCTGTGCTTTCTTAGAGGTACCAGCTAGACCAGAGATAGGGAGCCATGGGCAGCAAGTATCAGCTGCTTGTTGCTGCTGTTAGCCCTTTAGCAGCTGCGCCCCAGATGTGCAGGAGTGGTTGAAAGCTGGGCTCAGTCTGAACTGGGACCTCTCCATGCAGTTTTGCAGAAGTTTGGCTGGTAGTTGCAGAAAAAGTCAAAGCATTGGAAGGGACCCACAACAATCAAGTCCAATGAGTCAGCAGTGCCCTGGCTGCCAGGGGGCCAACCCTGTTCTAGGGGGGCATCAGGCAGAGCATCACCAGCCAGGCAAGGGAGGGCATTTGTCCTGCTCTGCTCAGAGCTGGGGCAGCCTCACCTTGAGTTCTGTGTGCGATTTTGGGCACCGCAATATAAAAAAACACAGAGGTTGAGAGACTGTCCAAAAGAGGGCCATGGGGCTGGTGAGGGGCCTTGAGGTGAAGCCTTATGAGAAAGAGCTGAGGGCACTTGGTTTGTTCAGCCTGGGGGAGACTGAGGGGAAACCTCATCACAGTGTGCAATGTTATTGTGAGGGGAAGGGGAGGGAGAAGTACTAACCTCTTTTCTCTGAGACCCGTGAGTGACAGGACTCAAAGGAATGGCATGAAGCTGAGTCAGGGGAGGTTTAGGTTGGGTATTAGGAACTACAAGTTTTTTTAGCCAGAGGGTGGCTGGGCACTAGAATAGGCTCCCTAGGGCAGTGGTCACAGCTCCAAGCCTGCCAGAGTTCAAGAAGCATTTGGACAACGCTTCAGGCAGATGGTGTGGCTCTTGGAGTGTCCTGTACAGGACCAGGAGTTCACAGAATTGGAGAATCACAGAATATACTGAGGCAGAAGGGACCAACCAGGAGTTGTACCTGCACTGTTACCCTTTATTGTAGCAGAATTGTTACCACAATCAGGTTTGTAGAGGTTATCTCTCTTCCGTGGGTACCTGATTACGCAGTGTTGCATTTGCATTGGGCATAACAGTACTGCTGGACTTTGAATCTTGCTTTGTTAATCTTAGTGGGATGGTTCTTTACAACCCAGCATGTGTTAGATGATAAGTTAGTCTGTGCTTATCCCACATTATGTGGTGCGGATGATGACTTACAGAGCTTCCCTTGTGCCTCTTTGACTGCAGAGTGGCATCTGTAGCAGAGTCAGAAATATATGCACCAGGTATAGTTTACTAGGTTTGGGGCAGTAAGCTTAAAATTCTAACAAGTACACATTAAAAACACCCAGCTCTGGTCCAGGGATACATTTTGTCCATTTTGACAGTGACATGAAGGAATCCAGTATTTGGCAAGAAAAGGGGGAGGAATTTTTGTTGTTGTTGTGGAAGATTGATTTCCTTTTAAAATGTTTTTCTCATTAACTGGAAAGTACAGTACATTGCATGCGTTTGAGGAGGGGGCTTATAGGAGAAGAGCAGTGTGGTAAAAAGAGCATAATTTCTATTAGAAATAGAAACTGCAGTTCATCGCACTAAGTGTACTGTGAAGAAAGATAAGTAAGATGGGGCCAGACTCTTTGGCTCTGTCTGTTCCTGAGCTGCAAAGCTGGAGAGAAGCTGGCTGGTGTCTGGTAGCAGAGAACCCTCTGAGCTGACTTGCTTGGCCCTCTTCCAGTGTTTGCTGGAGAAAAAATGCACACCAGAATTCTTTGTAAGGAGAAAAAGTAATCCAGAGTAGCATATAGCTTTGGATACTAGGCTTGAATGTCAGCTTTGCTATAGCATCTTAACATGCCTTAATTGTTACACAATTAAAACATACCTTACATTCTTAAATCACCTTTTAGTTGTGTTCTCTGATTGTCATGTCAGTAAACCAGAGTTCTATGACATGTTTATACAGGTGCTTTTAGGCGGGTTTGTAGGAAAAACAGTGCATGCTACTGTTTTTCACCCCAGCATGTGCTAGAACTCAGGAGTTATCATATTCACAAGATTATAGAGTCCTGTGTCTAATTTAATATCTAGTAATATTTGTCAAAATCACTTGTGACACATAAAAATGAGAGGCCACTAACACAGGAAAATGTTTGAGGGCTACGAAAGCTGTTCTTCAGTCTGCATTCGTTTGAGTAGGTTATGCAAACTGAAATGCAAATATGGCAGTCTCCTCCTCACAGACATGCAGGAAAAGAAAGCTGGCTGAAAGCTACAGTGTTTTGGGTTTTTAAAGTATGTTTGAAAGCTGTCATTTAAGACTTTCCAATAGAAGAAACATTAGAAAGTGTGGCAGGGTTTAGCCAGAAATAAGTTTGTGGTCTAGCTTGTTCATTTTAAAGAGGGTAGGGCTCAATATTTGGCTTAATTTATTGTTATTCTGACATTTCTTCAGCAAATTTTATATAATTAAGAGGAAATCAATACAGTCTCTCAATAGGAGCAAAACTTATACAGAGAAGGAGAGGAAGAAAATGTTCTTACCTGAAGATACCACTTAGGAATTTGCAAAAAAAAGAGTTCAAGAAGGGTATAAAGCTCACTCAGGTCATGCAGTCACCACACACTGCCCCAGGGAGGTTTGTTATCTCTGCATGAAGTCCATGCTAACTTTGTGCAAGCTAAGCACATGGGGTGACTTGTTGGTCTTATCAGTGATATTCGTGAAATGCTGTTTGAATTGTCTGTAATCAGTACTTGAGTATCTGTATTGGGCATAATTGCATAACTAAATACACAAAATAAATAGATGAGGCTGTAAGCAATCAGTTTTCCACGTGCTTCCAGAATTTTTCTTTTCATCTTTCTCTTGGAAATACAGCTCAACTTGAACACACCCCCCACACCAGCCTCCTGAAGTCAGAAGTGCTGAAGACACAAGACATCAGTTGCTTCTCTGAGGACCCAGATAGCACAGAACAGGCCTTTTCCTACCCCATGGGTGCCCTGTGGCTAGTCAGTACAGTTTCTGGTGGGTTCCCATCACAAAGCTGGCCCTTGCTCAGCTGTTTTTTGTCTGCTTGCTTTGAGGTGGTCACATTAAAGAAGGTTAGGGGATTGTCATCAGGGCAGTTGGGAGAAGTGAATCACAATGAGTCATCAGTGAGTGATACTTCAGTTGTTAACTTCATCAGTTACTAAAGTGTCTGTGTTTCTCTTCAGGAAAGGAGAAAAGAATTTGAGAGCAACCTGCAGAAGGCTGGTTTGGAGCTAGAAACAGAAGACAAGAAGGTAAAAAAAAAAGAAAAATTAGGACTAAAAGAATAGACCTGGAAATGCTTAAACCACTTTCTTTCTTTGAGAAAAATTGTAAGTTATGCTCATGTATTTCAGTGGAGTGTGACTACTTGAGGAGAAATAAGGTTAATATGTTTATTTGAATGCTTTTTCCAGATACATTGATAAGAATTATGGAAGCAGAATAATTTTGTTTCAAGAGGAAGCTTTTGTTTTCATAATGAAAACAAAGCCTTTGCTTTCATAACAAGAAAGCAAAGTATCTGTGATTTGATTTAAATCCTCATAAATGGGAAGTATACTTACAGCTGCTTTTAATCCCACCCAACAATTAGTTACAGGTTTTGGAAGGTAATGAATGGATTAGTTATGCCCATTGGTTGTTGTAATTATGAGGAAGGACCCTGTAACAACTTGAGGATTTTTGATTAGTGGTGCTGTTTGATGTAATAACTGGAGAATATGCGATTTTGACTGATGCAGTCAGCATGCCAAAGGCTGAGTAAAGTAACTCTCAATGAAGTTCAGGCTGTGTAACATCCATAGGTAGGGAATTCATTGAGCAATATTAAAAGTGCTTCTGATTGCCAACTTCTACTATGAATGCAGAGCACCGCTACAAAAACATACATGTTTTGTGAGGCCTATGACAAGATTATTCTTCATGTTTCCAGTGTAATGAGAATTTTCAGGCTTCAGTGTATGAGATTAATATAGTTTGAAAAGCCTTTGTGAGCTTTTAGTACTGCAAAGATTATTTTTATGAGCAGCCAACCACACAGACAAGCTTTTCAGTAAATATATATATACATACACACAGAGAAAGTCTTTCTATTCCCCCTCCTCCTTTGTTTTGAAATCCTTTAAAAATATGTAAAAGGCAGTGCATTTTTATATGAAAAATATTCCCATAAATCTTTCAATAAAACACAGTTTAGTCTGATGTCTGATTTAACTTTTCTGGAGCAGGAATCTGAAGATGGCAAGATTTTTTTTGTGAAGATCCATGCGCCGTGGGAGGTTCTGATCACATATGCGGAAGTGCTGAACATTAAAGTTCCCATCAAGGAAAATGACATTCCCCCCATGGTGGAGAACCCCCTGGACTGTGTGCTTTTCCCACTCAGGCTGCCCGAGAAGGTGATGCACCCTGAACCGGATTATTTCACAGCACCCTTCAGCAAGGACAAGCAGGAGCTGTACCTCATTAATGATGAGAGCACTTTCTTCTCACCATCCATGAGAAACAGAATAGTACGTATGTGAATTTGCCTACTTATGTTTGCATGTGGATTTGCACATCATCAGAATATTCAGGTAAGGAAGGAGGGATTATAGGAACCGTGGCAACTGAGGTAAATACAGAGAGGCCTGGGTACCTGTGCATCTTGCTTAGAAATGTAGAATAATTATTGGAAGTGATCTGGATGTCTACAAGGCAGTTGTGCCCCCAGTGTTCTTATATGGTATAAGGCCTTCTGAAGAAATACTTTCTGCTTTTGCATGTTGTTCCTGCAGATTGTACACAGTGCACATTCATTATAGATTTCTTTTAAATGGCCTTAAAATAGGAAAGGTCTGAAATTCTTGTCTTTAAATCTCAGGTTAATTATATTCTTACACGTTGCCCATATGGAACAGAAGAAGGGAAGAAGAAATTTGGGATTAAGAGGCTGCTAAACAATGGCACCTATACAGCTGCATATCCTCTTCATGATGTAAGTATTTCAGCTTTCTGCTCCCTTGAGCATTTCCCAGTGTTTGCACTCTTTTACCTACTGTGACATTTGCTGTTCCAGGAGATAAGAAAATAGACTCAAACCTTTCAATTTGTCCCAGTAATTGATTCTGTTTTATAATACATAAGACATACCTGTCAGCTCTACCATTTGGCTTTTATGTGCTGAAATGTTTCTCTCCTGTGGATGCGTTTTTAGAATATGTCAGTCAGTTTCTTTAGAGACTTACTTCATCATATTCCTGTAATGCTGATGACACAAACCACGCAGTAGTACCTTAGATTGCAGCAAGGAATGAATGAATACCTACTGCTGCAGCATACACTCAGCAGTGTGTGTGTATAGGGTGTGTACACACACCCTCTGTAGTTACACAGTAGTGCACACTACCTGCAGCTAGAGAAAAACTCTTGGGGTCATACCATTTTGGAACTGAAGTCACATGAGTTGCCTGCACCCTGCAGTTCAGTAGAAGTGGAATGGTGACTTGTCCATAAACCAGCGAGCTCTGGGGTACAAATACTGTAATACTGGAAATGTGATAAGGATAGTAAATACTGTGTTTAGTTTTGCTGTAAGATCACTTTTTAATATGACACATGTGGATTTAGCCCTGAAATTCCATGGAGAAAACAAGAGAGAGATAGGTTACAGTGTTTTACATGGTCTTCTTCACTTCAAAATTTTTTCCTCCTAAATGTTGTGTTTAATTTTTTTGCATAAATCTTAAATTCTCTCGGTGTTTTTAATGGCTATTTCAGATGTCACTATGCTTTAGTGAACTTAAGTTTATTTTTTTAATATATCTGAACTCTGCCACATTTTTAAATACTGTATATAGGTTTATATTTTAAATGTTTGAAAATATTTTATTTTCCTTAGAAAATAAAAATAAAGGAGTGAATTCCTTAGGTTTGCAGGAGAAAAGTTTGGCTGATTAGGATCTAGAATGCTAGTCTAGGCTGGGAAATACTTTATACTGTTGGGACTACCAAAATCACAGACAGTAAAAAGCAAGAATCTCTTCTGTGCAACTACAACCAACTTTAAATGCTGAGAAATCTTACAAAAGAGAATCTAAAACTTGTGAGACAGACTCAAAAATCGTTGTCTAAAAAGTAATTATTTAATCTTTCAGAATATTTTCAAAAGTGCAAACTTTAGGTTGCTTAAACTTCTGTTGGTTGCTTCCTATTTAGAAATCAATTTTCATTCTCTTCTTTGTGATTGAGGGACATTCAGAAAAAAGGAAAATCAGGGTCACAAAATGAATAATTGACATAGCCAAATATTTCTAGTAGAGTTCTGTGGCGCAAAATTAAATTACAAAAGCTGTCAGAGAAACTGTGGCTATTTTCCGTTGCTTAATTTCTGGGAAAGCGGCGACATTCCAGTATTTTCTTAGTATTTGACAGTGAAAATACCTGATAATGACTAACTCCACAGTCTTCAGAGGGGTGCATCACCATTCCTGTTTGTCTCTTTCAATGTAGTATTTGAGCCTGTCGATGAGGTGTTTTCCCCTTACTCTGATTTGCTCGCAGTGCCAGTACTGGAAAAAGGCGAGTGACCCAAACTGTGACAGTGAAAGGTACACGCTCTACATGGAATGGGCTCGCTTCCTGCGCTTCTACAAAGAGCAGCCTTTGGACCTGATCAGGTGAAATACTGCCTGGGGGTTCTCATGTTCCCTTGGCTTTCACTTTAATACGGTGTATGTAACTCCATCCTGCTAGGAAATCTTTGCCACTCTTAAGATCCGGTGAGAGCTGGATATTAATTGGGCGTTATGTCCAAGAAGTGGAAAAATTATCTCAAATTGAGCCTCGTTCTGTCTAGACAGTCTTGCTGGGGTCAGGTATAGTACAGATAATTTAGCTGTAAAGAAGCACATACATAGAATATCTCTGAAAAAAAAAAGGTTTAATAATTATTTGAAATGTTGAAATTTCAGCGCAGACTTGAAAAAAATACTGACGAAATCAGTTTTGAAGATTGATTCTTAGTTCTAACCCCAAATTTAAACTCACTTAAGATCTCTGAGATTCAGCTGTTGTGATACAACAGAATATTGTTTTGTTCACAGGTTACAGTTCCTTGTTTGTAGCACTAGTGGTTGTATTTCTGTGGATTACCTATTTGTTTTAACCATAGGGTCAGAACTGTTGTGCTGTTTCATTTGTGTAACTCCTTGGAAAAATCAGAAAGTAAATTGTCACACTATGCTGTGGAAAAGAGAAAGGAGTGATTTTAATGTTGGTTTCTGCTAGGAGGAAAAAAGGGACAAAAGATGCCATGTAACCTGATCATTCCCCTCACTCATGCAGCTTGGGTGACTTTCTCATGGCCAGCTTCAGACCACATTTTCCCCAATACTTCAATGCATTTACTCTTCTGTTAAAAAAGGATTTTGCCAAGTATTTCAGTTTTACTCTGGCCAGTTTGCTCTATCACAGTTTTAAATTTTACTTTGTGTTCCTGTTAATTGCAATTTTTTTTTATTCAGAAAATACTATGGTGAGAAGATTGGAATCTATTTTGCCTGGCTAGGATTTTACACCGAGATGTTATTCCTTGCAGCAGTTGTTGGCTTAATCTGTTTTCTTTATGGCTTGTTTACAATGGATGAAAATATGAGCAGGTAAGTATAATGTTGAAAATCTCCTGGGCAAAAGCTAAGCAAGGTGAAAATTTTATTCTTGAAAAAAAAAAAAATTACACTTGTTGTTACTCAGCAGGTAACAAGCTTTTAAAGCTTGTCAGAGCAGACAAATTTTGTTCTTCAGCTGTCTTTATTGACTGAAAAGGTGGTGGACCACTAATGCAGAACTTGTGACTGTCAATTAGTAAGACAGCTTGTAGGTGAAAAGCAATATTTTGTTTGCCATAGCTTTCTGTATTGGAGAAACTGCAATATATTAAGTCCTAAGAGTACCTGTTAGATCTCTCAAAATTGTTTAAGTGTTTATTGTTGCCTTAAGCTCATCTATTTAATCTATCTTGCAGAGCAGTCAGACCTTTTTGTGTAGGTCATCATTTGGACTAACCAAAACCATGAGTAAAACACATCAGCAGTATTCTCTCATCAAAGAGGGATCCAGTATCTTAGAAGCCACAGTTGGGTGTGGGTTTTTTTTAATAAGTATAGTATTTGTTTTATCAGAAGTCCAAAGATATATTGTATTCAGGGGTTGGGTGTGGGGAGAAGAAAAGTGGGTTGACTTTTCATTGCTCGCTATTTTCTGTAAGAAGGCCTCCATAAAATTTTGAGTTTAACCATAAAAGATGACTAGAAGTTTAAATTCTCATCTATTGTGTTGAATAATGTGATTTTGAGACTTGTATTTTAGCTAAGTTAAGAATTCATCTGGGAATACTGTTACACGTATTGAGATTTCTCTGGATGCCAAAGAACTATCATGGGATTCTAAATTTTACCCACTGTCATTAAATTGACGTAGCAAATTTTACTGCAGATATCAAAGCTGAGGTGGTCCCTCTGCTTTTAGAAAAGGTGTTTTGATGTCATTGCTAACCTGATGAGAAATAACATGGTTTATATCTTGCCTGAAAGCAGTGCGTGTGCAGTACAGCTCCTGACAGACTCCTGATTCATTGCTGGTAGAGCCAAAAGCCCATATCAAGGGAATTGTTCATTCTACTCCTTGTAGCAGCTGTTTCATTCTTGGCTCACCCTGACCAGCCACTGATTAGCACCAATGAATGTGGCAAGATGTGGCATTTTTGTTGTCAGCCTGCAGATGTTGACCTATGAACAAATGAAGCTCCTATTTTATTTTTTTAATGAGTTTTATATAACAGCTTTTAAGATGTTGTGGAAACAGATACCTTACAATGTTTTCCTCCTTAGCAAAGAAATCTGTGACCCTGCAATTGGAGGAGAGATCATCATGTGCCCACTTTGTGACCGAGACTGCGAGTACTGGAGACTAAACACCACCTGCGAGTCCTCACAGGTCTGTGTCTGGTTCTGCAGCCATTCTGTTCTTCCTGAAAACTGTCTTGGTACTGACCTGTTCCTGGCTATTCTGTTGCAGTATTCCCATTTGTTTGACAACGTGGCAACTCTCTTTTTTGCCATTTTCATGGGTATATGGGGTGAGTACCTTTGATAAGTTATATGTCAAGCAATAAGGAGATCTTGGCCAAGCTGCTGAGGGACGCTGGAAATGGGAAGAAGGGGAATAATTGCTTCTCCTTAGTATCCTGCCTCAGATGCTGAAGTGATAAACAAGTGAAAATAATTTAATGTTACAGAGGACTTAAGGCAAAGAAATGCAAGCAGGATGCCATAAGAATATCATAAGAATTGTGTACTCTTAGCTACTAACATTTGATTATTTTGTTAGTAACCAAGGGGGTCATATCTTATGCAGCCCATATAAGAGTCCTCTCTGCTCAGCCCTGCACATCATCAGTGTCCCAGTGAGAGAGTGTGGGGAGCTTTGTGTCCTTTCACTGGATGGATGGATGGTGGTCTCTAGCACCACTAGTGCACTGCCACTGTATTAGCTGTACTTTTGGGTTGAGAAAACCCATTGGGTTCTACTCCAGTGAACTTCATACATTGTAGTATGTTTTGATGATGTAGAAATAGGTGGATTTCTGGTCTCTATAATCATAGTTTCACACCAATGATACTTCTTCAGACTTCTAAGGACATTGTGTTGAATATGTTCTTTTCTTCAACTGTATGAAGGTTTATCAATTCAGGATAGTATAGTTATTGTTTCTTATTTCCCTAAATACAATTATCTTATTTCATACTGTTTGTATGAAATGTCATAATTTAATTTTTAACTTGTATGTAGATATTTCATTAACTCACAAAGATTCTTGTGTGCTAATAGAAAACCTGTGTATTTTTTTATTGGAGGATCTAACCACTCCCTTCCTTCATATTCCTGCATTCCTTTAAAAAAAAAAAATTCTAAGAAGATTTTTGTTGTATGGCTGTTTTACTAAGCTTTTCTTGGTTTCTAAGAACTAGCATTTGCATCACATGGATTAGTCATTCAGGAAGTACCCGCCAAAGAGTTTAGAACTGCAGAAGATAAGCTTTCCTCTGTTTGTCTAACCATAAAATGTCCCCAGTTCAAATAAGAACAATCAGATTACAAAATGTTTACA
Organism: Cinclus cinclus; assembly: GCF_963662255.1. NCBI lineage: Eukaryota > Metazoa > Chordata > Aves > Passeriformes > Cinclidae > Cinclus > Cinclus cinclus. Next base: position 6,273,258 of record NC_085051.1, on the reverse strand, counting down.
TTTTAAAGTAGCTAATAAAGGGCTTTTAAAATGTTATATAGTATTATAAATTTTATAGTTGTTGATATGTTAAATCAGTTCCCTCTAGTGTCTTAAAAAATTCTGAGGCCAGCCCAACTCTTGATCATATGAAAATCATCAGACTTCCACTGTCTTTAAAATGACCACGTGTCCTGGTTTAGGGCAAATTTGGGAGGAAACCTCCAAAGGGGTCCCTCTAGAAAGCATCAAGCAGCCCCCTTCCCCCACCAGTTCAGGACACGTAAATCTCCTTTGAGAAAAGTGGAAAAAACTGTTTGTTAAACAAGCAAAGTATTCAAGAGCACCAAAAAATGAGTAATATTGAAAAATGGAACCGCTCATTGTTCTGAAGAGATGGCAAATTGAGAGAGAGGGTTCTTTTTGGCTGGGTGTAGCTCGGCTCCCTCCGTCTCTTATCAGTCCCTCCTGTGCTGGAAATTGCCACATCCTGAGCCCTGCTGGGCCACAGCTGTGAGCTCCCAGTGTTTTTCTGGGTTTTTGGTCCACAGCAGGCTGATCAGTTCCAAGAAAAAGAAAAGCCACAGTCCAGGGAACTTTTCTGCATCAGCTAGCTGAAAAAAGTAACTAAAAGCCAAGAGTTTTCTCGTGTTCTCTGTCCATGCTGCAGACAGCACAGTCCATGGGAGAGAATGCCAAAGCTCTCATCTCTGGGTTTTTGAATACAGCTGCCTCAGACATTCCACTGCTTCTCCTTCTCCCCCCTTCACTCCCTATCTAGTTTTAAAGGCACAAAACTTATTTCTGGGCTTAATATATGAATGGGGATACAATTTAGCATCATGAAGTCACCCTAGAACACCATGATAACAAATAAGCATCTAAAAGCAACAGAAATGTTTGACCATATACTTGAAAGCTGTTTTGCTTATTTGTTGTAGTAGTTATTTATGTGTTATAGGTTTATACACAGCAATTAATTGAATTATCAGGTTATTTTCTTTATTCCATGTTGCGTTTTGAATACACAGAGTAGTTAATTGAACATTGTCACCATAACCATGGAAACACCCATATATTGTTTTGGCATCTTCCTTGCCATCCACTTCTGGAATTCAGTTAGCTAACAAATCACTGGATTTGTATTGTGATCTTATCTATGAACTATAGTAGGTAGTCAGTAAAAATCAGTGAGTCACCCTGTAAGGATAATAATAAACCACAGAAAAGAAGCCAGTGTAGGTGTTTTACTTGGTTCTTGAACTTGTTCACTTCTTCCTTGACTCTATTTTAACATTTGCAAATTGTAGTTACACTTTTCTTGGAGTTTTGGAAGAGGCGGCAGGCGAGACTGAAATATGAATGGGATTTGGTTGATTTTGAAGAAGAACAGCAACAGCTCCAGCTGAGGCCTGAGTACGAGGCAAAATGTACCCTAAAGAAGAGGAATCCCATAACTCAGGTATGAACATGCTGCGTTGGCACATGTGCAAATTCAGTTGTATGCTGAAAGTTTTGTAACGTGGAAATTGATATATTGAATGAGGAAAAAAAAAAAGATAAAGCGTATGGCTTTTACAGCGTCTTTCACAATTCAGGGTAACACTCCCTGAAACTTCCATCCCTTTAAAACCTCTCTTTCTTGTCCCTACACAACATATGAAGAAGCAGTCACTGTGATCTAAACTGATAAGTTGGTCTAGCTGTGATTTTTTGCTTCTGATACATAACCACTTTGTCTGGGGAGCACCAGAGGGATGAAGGTTGCCAAAGTCCTTTCTCTGAAATGTAATTGAGATACTATTACTACTTAACTCTGTTAAACACTCCATATAAATATTAGATGTTTAATGTTAATTTAAATTTATTTTAGGTACGGGTTACTTGACAAATTTCAGGATCAGCTGGTTGCTTTTCAACACAACATTTACCACACCTATTTGATGTATTTTTAAATTGTCTTTTCCCTTTCATAGAATTGCATATAAATAGCCTATTGTCACTAGTCCTAAGTGTGCTTAGAGTCTTCAGAAAAGAAATAGAAGCTTAGTCAGAATGTGGGAAGAGTCTTTTTTCTATAAACAGTAGCCCTGTCTTTCAGGGCTTGTCTCCTTAATCATTAGGAAATACATATGCTAATCTTATTTCTCATGAGAGAGAATTTTTCCCTTCCACATACACAGCATTAATTCTGCTGCTGTAACTAGTGCAGTGTACCTTGCACAGGGCTCTTTGATAACAGTGCACTATGTTTAAGAGTGTAGCTCTGCTGAAGCATTAATTTCTGCATGTGCAGGAAAACAGGTTCAGGTAAATGAATTTTCATTAGTTAGCTCTACTGATTGAAAACATGTGCCTGCTAGTTATGTGTTATTTGCTGGTTTGCATCCCTGTCTATCCTCAGGCTCAAACCACACCCTGTTCCATGGATGCACAGCACCCAAACCCTTCCAGACTGTGGTTGTGCTGCAGCCTAGGGAGAGAGAGGGATGAGCTCTGTCCAGCAGGCAGGTGCTGGCCCTTGTGTGCTCTTCGAGAGAGGGTGATCATGCTAGGGCAGGGCAGTAGTGGTTGCAGTGGTTAGCAGTGGTTGTGTACAGCATGGACCAAAACCTGTAGCCTGGTGAGGTGAATCAGCTGTACCAGAGCACAGCCAAAGGCTTAGGTGTGCTTGTGTAGCTGTCCTGAGGGAGACGATTGTTCTCTCTCTAAATTAATTCAGATCCCTTAGGTGAAATAGGGTTCTGTGAACTTTATTTAGGAAGTAGAAATAGACTGTGGTACGCTTCTCCTATCTCAGTGTGAGATACTGCACTCCTCTGTACTCTATGTGTGCATTAACAATTTTGATAAAAATTCAATGACTATACAAGCCTTTATTTTATGACACTTCAATTTACTATCTCAGTACTTTCTGAGAAGCTTTTTTGCAGCAGGGTTTATCAGTGATCCTTATCAGTACCCAATTACAGGCTGACTTGTACAGGTAATAGTAGTGTAATTTTTCTGTTAGAGCTTGTCCTATACTGAACTCGTGAAAGGCCAGTGCTTTCAAATAAGTTAATTCTGCAGTAACCAATAAGGTCATGTGGGTACAGGACTATGATTTTCTTGTGTCCCACAGCTGGTTTTGCTTCACTCAGAAAATTATTTCATCATTATTCATGATTAAAAGTTTTAAGTGCTCTGAAACTGAAATTGCTGATCTTGAGGCTATCATTAACATACTTGTTCGTGGTGCTGAACTGGCCAACTAAATCATAGCTAAAATTTGGGCTTGCTAAGACAGTAGAATTCTACTTTACATAAATAACAGATTCAAACTTAGGCTCTGTCATTGCACATTACATTTGGGATTGTAGCCATCTGTAGTACTCAGTGCTACTTAGCTCAAGAGGAGTCTAGGCACTCTACAGTGCCTTGTCCCACAGATTTATCAAATTCAGGTTATTTTTCCCTAGATCTTCTTCCACAGACATTAGTTTTTAAAGAGAAGATTCTTTCATAAAGTATGATATTTTCTGATATTTGAGGAACTAGGATTGGTTGCACAAACTTAATACAAACATTGAAAATTGTTCATGTGTCATCTGGGGGTACTGGCATGGCTGGTGCTACAGCAGAGCTTGGCAGCTACATTCATAGCTATTTTCTTCAACTACAAAAACAAATAAAATTGAAGGAGTGAAGAAAAACACTCTCTAACTGGCACACCCAAATGACAAGTTTTAAGGAATCTTGGCAGAAAGAATTTATAAAACTTGAGTCCAGTTGTGGACTCAGAGCTGTTTGACAGCTAACCTGGCATCACAGTTATAGTTGTGGCCTGACTCATCTCAGGAAGTTGGTCTTTGTCTTTAGCTACTGATTGAGTTTGGAAAAGTTTAACCATTCTTTCGAGGTACTTTCTTGACTTGTAGCAGTTTTATGGCTGCTTCTGTCCTGATCTTTTTGCCCGGCCCTGCACCCCCCTGCTCCACTTCACAGCATACTCAGAATTATGTCCTGTCTGCCATTTGAGAGAGGCAGGGTTCTGGATGGTTTCCCTAGATGTGAGCATTTTCACACAGCTGGTGAGAGCTCTGTGTGCTGCTTGATGTTGGAATAACATGAGCTGTACTTGACTGTTTCAGGAGATGGAGCCTTATTTGCCTTTAACAAGCCAGGCTATGCGATTCTGCATCTCAGGAGCTACAGTGTTGTTCTGGGTGAGCATCTTTTTGAATCATCATTTTAACATATATCAGAGATGCTGATTATTACTAATCATCACGTTAAAACAAACTGGTTTTAATCATGATGTTAACACATGCTTTTATTGCTGTTCTGCAGATTTCATCCTGTCATTCAAAGTGCACTTCAATGCTGATATATTTTTTTAAAGGCACTGGAAATCTGTCATTAATTAGTAATTTGATTGGATATTTTAGCATGAGAATAACTTCCTCTGTGACTTATTTGATGTTAATAGACGTACCAGAAAAATTGTAGTAAAGGCAAACAAATAAAAGGAATTCACGACAATGAATACAGAGCGAGTTTCAGAGCAGACAGTTTAATCTAACTTGTCCTTTCCATCTCCTATCTGCACTCTTCTGCACTTTCTCAGATACCAGTATTAGAATGTCAGCTTTTCTTATGTCATCAAAACAATTTAATATAATAAAGTATTTTGCCTGTCCACTTTTCATTTCAATGCTGTGGAACTCACACCCACAAAAAATAAAATTTTAAAAATACAAAGCATGATGGTTTACATCTTGTTTTTAAAGCAGCATGCATATAGCTGTAGTATATAGCTATGCTAAGCTGCAAGTGTATTTCAAATGTCCCTCCTTTTCTTAGGTGTCCTTGATCATAGCCAGCATGATAGCTGTGATTGTGTATCGCCTTGCAGTGTATGCTGCCTTTGCCAGCCTCATGGAAAACACTCAGACACTGCAGCCCATCAGTGGCTTACTGACCCCTCAGCTGGCAACTTCTGTCACAGCTTCCTGCCTCAATTTTGTCATCATCATGATACTGAATTTCTTCTATGAGAGAATAGCCATCTGGATTACTGATATGGGTAAGCATGCCTTGAAGGCAAAACTTGGAAAGAATCCTTGGAGATTCCATTGAACACCATTAAGGTGTTCCATGCTGTTGTTCTCAGCTCAGGTACAGTAGGAGCTCTGTAGCTTGCAGTAGCTTGCAGCAATGACCCAGGTGTATCCAGGCCATACTGAATATTTCCCTTGAATTTCAGTAGTTCTCATTGCCTAGTTTCTCCTCATATAATGCTTGTTTATATTAGAACTACTCTACAGAGACAATCACAGACCTGAACATAGTTAAAAATAATCTTGAGTCACCAAAGCAAGATTAGACTGTCTTGAAGTAGCAGTATTTCAGTTTAGAAATCCTGTAAATATATTTGGAAAAATGAATCACAGCTATCTTTACAAGAAAAAAAGACTAAATATTTTTTAATCATGACTTTCAGTCTGGGCGAAAAGATGGGATGGGACAGTACATTTTCCATTTTTTTCTGGATGTTGTTTCCTTTAGCTCTGGCCATACAGATTTGTAGTTGCAAAGATGAAAGGCAGAGTTTGAGCAGGATGAGAAGCTGTGCCCAAGATGTGTTATTATGGCAGTAGCCATTGATAGCAGTACCCTCGCTCCAGAGCTGGAGGCCCAGAAAGAGTGACTACTTTTGTAGTGTATTTTATGTTGGACTTCTGCTTGCATGCTGGAAGTATCATTCCTGCACCTGGCCCAGGCTGTCAGCAGTGTCTGCCCAGACTTTATTCACTCTTGAACTCCTTGAAATGGTTAGGCCAGATTTGGTGTTCAGACAAGCAGGTATAACCTGCCTCTGGTGCTCTGAATGCTTGTGCCTCACATAAATATTTAACAGCTCACTGAAAATAAAAATATTTTGGGGAGCTGAAAGCTAGTCAGACTGCCTCACCTGAGTGCTGCCTCCTCTGTCCTACATACACTCTGATGTCAGGTTCCCAGTAAATACCTCATGTTCTTCTGGCATGCAAACTTACACCAAGCTTGGGACATCAGTTTACTCAGTTATATGAAACAACTTTACAGTAAGGCAGATGAGTTCAATTTGTCTGCAAGGTCCTGACCAATTCAGGTGACTTGAATGTTTGCAGTGTACTTTCTTAGGCTACTTCCCAACTTGAATTTGTTTTGTTATAATTTAACAGGACATTTGATGATGATTTGCTTAGGGCTTCCTGCTGCCTTCAAGAATATAAATGTGACAGACAATGAGCAGCGAAAGGCAGTAAAATCCTGAGCAATGGTCTGGGCATGTACAGTAGCTCCAAGATGCCTGTACTGTCCCCTATTTTTCTGTCCATTATGAACCTTGTCTTTCAGAGGCACATGGGCCATGCAGTTTCTGCTTATTTTAATGATATGCACATACAGTATGTTGGGAAGAAATATTGTAACATACTTCTTTACCACAAAGAAGAAAACTAATTGTGTGTTGCCAGCTGTGAAATCTTCATACTACAGGAGATCATTCTAGTTACTGTTTGACATTCAACTCAGCTCTCCTAAAATAGTGTAAGATTTGGGGATGGACAAGTGCTAATGGACAGGACAAAGAAGGGGAAATTAAATTTTATAGAAGTTTTAAATATTAATTTCCTTTGCCTTCCTGTGTCAAACGTTGCATTGTAAAGTAAGGGTAGGATGTCTGAAAACAGGAACTCCATCTGCTGAAGTGTTTGTAGGTGTTCTTTTCCTTTTTTTTCTTCTTTAAGTTCACTGTGCATGATGATTATTTGTGAATCTGTATCCTTTGAAGGGGAATAAAGGAACATAAAATGATTGTTTTCTGGTTTCACAGAGATCCCCAGAACTCACATGGAGTATGAGAACAGGCTCACAATGAAAATGTTTTTGTTCCAGTTTGTCAACTACTATTCATCCTGCTTCTACGTGGCCTTCTTCAAAGGGAAGTTTGTTGGTTACCCAGGTGCCTACACATACATGTTTAATCGCTGGCGAAATGAAGAGGTAAGATTTTCTTAATTAAGGTGGATTGTTCCCTTCAACCCTCATAGTAATAGATTTCCAACTGCAGGCTTGGTCTGAAATGAGCTGGACCTCAGCTGGCTGCTCTGAAGCTGATGCTCAGGCTTCCAATGTCTTCTCCTGCTCTTGCTAGTCAGGGTAACGCCAGCAGTGAAAATCTGTCAGTCACAAGAGTGAAAAATCATAAAGCCTATCTTGGTCCTGGTTCTCCTGAAAATATCAGTGGGTCTTACTATGGGTCTTAAAAAAATAAAATCTGGTGCTGAGAGCTCACTGAGTGCAAAAGATTCACCTTGCTGGGGCTGAGGGATGTGTGCTGCACACAGGTCCTGCTGAAGCATCTCTGAATTACTCTGTCTTCATATGGTTGTTATGTTTTGCTGTGTGTTATGTCTCGCACTCGAAACACTTAAAGCCCTCACACTTGTAACTCTTAAAGCCCTTCTGTAACACCCTACTTGAGAGAGTGGCTTAGCTGGCAGTCCGTGTGGAAATTAAGTATTGTCCTTACAAGTTTTAAGATCTCCTTTCTTGCATTTTTACAGCAGTAGAATGTAGTTTATGTGGGTGATGTCCATTAACACTCAGTTTGTCTCCACCAGTGTGATCCTGCAGGCTGTTTGATAGAACTGACGACACAGCTCACCATAGTCATGGCTGGCAAGCAGATCTGGGGAAACATCCAAGAGGCTATTGTTCCGTAAGTTCTCTCTGACACTGAGGTACCCATCTTACAGCCAGAGGAAATTCTTGGGAGGTGTGATTGCCATATGAGGAAGATAAGAAGAATTCTGTAAATTAAGCAAAAATTCTGACACTTATTTCATAAAGGCTTTCAGCCTCTTTTGTGAAAGCCATGCTTGTAAAAAAAGCATGTGGTGTTAAGGAGTTTGTTCAGATAAGGGGAGGGACTAGATTAGACCTGTTGTTTGCAAATAGAGATGGGCTGGTGGGAGATGTGGTGGTTGGAGGCCACTTGGGGCACAGTGATCATGAGATTATAGAGTTCTTGATATTTGGTGAAATCAGGAAGAATATCAATAAGACTTTTTCATTAGACTTCCAGAGGGCAGCCTTTGGCCTATCTAGGAGACTTACTCAAGAGTTCCTTGGGAAGCAGCCCTTAAAAACAAAGGAGTCCAGGAAAGGTGGACATGCTTCAAAACAGAGATCTTGAGGGCACAGGAATAAAGGACACTCAGAGATGACTTTATCACTCTACAACTTCCTGAAAGGTGTTTGTAGTCAGGTGGGGTTGGTCTCTTTCTTCAGGCAACAGCTGACAGGATGAGAGGACACAGTCTCAAGCTGTGCCAAGGGAAATATAGGTTGGATATTAGGAAAAGGTTTTTTACAGAAAGAGTGATGAAATACTGGACTTGTCTGCCCAGGGATGTGGTGGAGTCATCATCCCTGAATATGTTTAAATAAAGACTGGATGTGGCACTCAGTGCCAGGTTTTAGTTGAGGTGTTAGGGCATGGGTTGGACTTGATCTTGAAGATCTCTTCCAACCTGGTGATTCTGTGGTGCTGATTTGACAGAATATTCTGAGTTGGAAGGGACCCACAGGGATCGATCCAGCTCTTAGGTGAATGGCCTGTACAGGGACTAAATCCACCAGCTTGGTGTTATTAGCACCATGCTCTAACCAAGTGAGCCAATCTGATCTGCTTCTCTCATTGTTAACTTTTTTCTGCATATACAGCTGGATTTGTAACTGGTGGGGTCGCCGGAAAGCCAGAAGTAATCCTGAAAATTTATATAGTCGCTGGGAGCAAGACCATGATCTGCAGACATTTGGAGCTTTAGGCCTGTTCTATGAATATTTAGAAATGGGTAAGTTTAAAATTAACACATTTGGAATTGAAGACAGGACATTTTGTACTGACACTTGCAAAAGAATGAATTTTCTCAATTCGTTGTTGTGGGTCGATGCCACCACTTTCATCTGCATTTACAGGACAATTAACTGCTGGAAATCATTAAATAGGTCAGCCCAATTTAAAAAAAAAAAAAAGAAAAAAAGCTGTCTTTGCATCTTGAACTGCTGGGAATTTCACAGAAGCACTGCAAAGACTTTCTGTTTTCCTCATTTGAATGGGGAACAATATTCTCCGTGCAACCAGCTGCCTCCGTGTCTGTTCTTTTCTTGTTCCAAAGCATGTTCTTAGCTGATGTCAGTGGAAATTTTAAGTTTGGGATGAATGCCAAATGTACTGTAAGGATGGATACTGCAGACATGAGATCTACAATTTGGCTAGAGGAGAATCCCTTCAGCTTTAGTCTTGCACTGATCAGTGATTCACTTCAGTCCATTAGACCAGCAGAGGGAGTGTGGGCAAGGGATATGAGTCTTCAAAGGCAACGTGACCATGTCAGCATATAACAGTACTTCAAAAAACCTGAGAAACTGAAACTAAAACTGAAGCCAAGCTAAATCTAAAGGACACTTTAAAGGCGTTAATATTTGGCTATTACAAGGATACATTTTGTTGAAAAGTGAACCTTTGTATTGTTTTATTTCTGCAGAAACAGTTTTATGTGTTCTAGAGATGTGTAGTGTTATTATCACTTTAATTTGATACAGGGCTGTGGTCTTGTGAAGCTAATACACTCAGAACAGTCACTGTTGCCAGCCATGTCCTTGCACTTCCAGAATCAGAACTATTCTCCAGCCTTGTCCCAGGGCTGCTAAGGTAGTAGGAATTTTGTTGCTTGTCTGAGGTGAAGATCTTACCACTGAAATCATGGAAGATGAACTGGTGTATTCCTGAAATTAGGAATGACTGGTATATGAGAATTTATTTTTATCTCCTACCTAAACCAGACAAAATGTTCTGTTCCCTTTATTTGAAATACAGTGGCAGTGTTGGCTGTGTTCTGAGGATTATCCCATTCTGTACTGAGATTATAGCATTCTCAGATACTTAAATTTGGTAACCACTGAAAGGATCGTTGGTATATTTTATTTGCAATTCTTAAACTAGTGTCAGGACTCCCCAGTGGAACTATTGCATCTAGAATTGTTAAGAATGTTCTGATTAAATCAGTAACAATCAGTAACAATAGGTGGAGGTAAGGTTGTGAGGCATGCAAGTCGGTAAGTAAAAGAAGAACAAGGTGGTACAAACTGGAAGAGAACAAAATTGACCTGATAACACTTGAGAAATTTGATGGATGAATACATCTCAATTGCCCTATAGTTTAGTTTCCTATAGTTCCTATATTTATCCACCATTCATATGAGAGCTACAGCACCATGAAAGGATCCAGCACTGCTGGCAGCATCATTTTGCAGGACCCAAATGCCCATTCTTATGTGTGCTGCTGAATGGCAGCCTGAAGGGACTGGAGCAGTCTTGGGACTGGGGCTGATTGTCACTTAGCTCAGGCCAGGGCTGAAGATGACTTGTGCAGCCTGGCAGAAGTTTGCCATTTGTCTGCTAGTGGTAGACCCCTCACTCTGAGGATACTTCTAGTAGGGCAGATTTTGACACTTGTTTTTCTGTCTTGCAGTCATTCAGTTTGGCTTCATTACTCTCTTTGTGGCATCCTTTCCCCTGGCTCCTCTTCTTGCTCTGATGAATAATATCCTGGAGATTCGTGTAGACTCCTGGAAATTAACCACTCAGTATAGAAGACCTGTGGCTGCAAAAGCACATAGCATAGGGGTGTGGCAGGAAATCCTCAATGGAATGGCCATCCTGTCTGTTGTCACTAATGTAAGTATGTTTGTTCACTGTGCCACATCAACACTGATTCTTCCATGTATTTAAAATGTGAAGAATTAAAAGCCAGCTGATGCTTTTTCTCCTTCATCAACACTGTATCATGTTAACCTACAAAGATACCATTTAATAAGTGGTTTGGCTTGTCCATATGTTGACAGTGTGCAGCTCCCAATCCACACTTTATTGGCCATAACCTTTCATTCAGTTTCCTTTGTTTTTCAGCCCTTTGGAAGGGCATAAGCCAGTATGAAGCTTAGTCTTATGAAGCACACTGATTGCTCAGAAGGAGCTGTAGGGGAGGGTGGATGAACTCTATGGGTCAGATGCATTTCTGTCCTTGTCACTGTAAGGCCTGTTCTGTGAGAACTGTGCTCTGCTACTGGATGCCCCTGTGGGAGCAGTGGCTCCAAGTGTTTCTTATAAACAGGTAGCTAAATGCTATGCCAGTATTTCAGTGGAAGCATACTGTAAAGCAGACTACTGAGCACAAGAGATGCCTCTTTTTAATGTGTCTCAGGCAACAAACCCACTTGCAGGCGCTGCCAAATTAGCACAATATCTCAGCATCTTAAGTATCTCAGGCTTCCAAGCAAAATATGCTGAGGCTGCAGTTAGCATCTTTCACCAAGGTGAAGTGCCCTAATCCTGCTTCTCACCTCTTCTTAAAAGATTCTGAGTAATGCCAGAGTCACAGAACCACTACCCCTTTATAGATCTGCTCACAGATTTTGTGTGCCACTTTCCTTATTTCTTTTCCCAATTTCTTTTCAGGCTTTTATTGTTGCATTCACATCAGATATGATCCCTCGTTTAGTTTACTACTATGCTTATTCTGAAAATGAAGACTCGCCAATGTCTGGATATATAAACAACAGTTTGTCAGTGTTTCAGATCTCAGATTTTCCTGAGAGAAATGAACCCAAAGAGAATCCAGAGAACTTTGTCATATGCAGGTTGGTGAAATAGTATTTTATCACTTTGTATAGAACACAGCTTAAAAAATTCTATGCAGATCTAAGTAGTCCATTAGAAAAAAAATTATGTCATTCTTGTAATTCTAAAGTGTGAGAGGTAATATTCAGTCTATTGATAAGGTAATGCTTGAGGTGCTAAGAGAACAAGCCAATAACAAAAACAGTCACATCAAAAAAAAAATCACCACTAAGAGTCTCATTGCTAACTTGCATTTTGCTTTTTCTTCATTGGATTTTTTGTTTACTTAATTACACTATTGATTTTTTGAGCAAGAAAGAAAATTTATATCCCTAAATTTGCAAACTTAAGCCTATATTTTCAAAGATTTTTAGGCTGAATAAGTGGACAAGAAAGCAGAATGAAGGAGATATTTAAACCTCAAAGCTGAAAATGAGATATGGTATTTAAGATCAATCCTTACTTTGCTTGATTGGACGGAAAATCAGGCCTATCGTGCTTTCAGTTAAAAAGTGGTCATTTCTTGCTAGCAGGAGCATTGGAGATTCTAGAATAATTGCAAAAGCACTTTGGAAATGGTAAAATAAAAGTATTGATTGAATGAAAAAAATGTCAAAGCAAACAAACCCCCCCCCCCCCAAACCGACCACCCCAGCACTTTCAGAACCAGCTACATTTGTTTGGTGGTGGAGAACATGAATTCAAGTCTGTCCCTTCAGGAAATCCTGCATCTGTCCAGTCCATGATCTACTCTACAGTCCTTGATCTAGTCCATGATCTACTTTAGATCCAGTCCATGATCTACTCATGTCTGTCACATTTATTCAGTCAGAGTCCATTACCCTGTGATACAGATGTATCACATCCTGTCCTGTATTATCACCCATCACCCTGACCTGTATTATTTGATCATTGCCTGAAAAAACAGGTAACCTGTGTACCAAATTTCACATCACGCATCCTCATCTCTGCTCTGTTGCTGTGTGTGTGAGGGTGTTTAAGGAAATACAAAGATGGAAACAAATTGAGAGGCAACCTTTTTCTGCGAAAGGAAACAGACCATTTAAAACAAGAAAAGGTTCCTTAAGTGACAGTTGTACTTGCTTGTAAGTGTCACCAAGCTTGTTGTCTGTGCCAGGCTGAATGTGACGTTTCACCTTTGCATGTCTGTCATTCCAACAGGTACAGAGACTATCGATATCCTCCAGAGCATGAGAGGAAATACTTACACACTATGCAGTTCTGGCACATTCTTGCTGCAAAACTGGCCTTTATAATTATTATGGAGGTATGTTCCTTACAAAATTTCCTTCTGACATTGGTACCTTATGATTTCTCTAGATAGTTACTAATGTTACAGGAAATAGAATTGCTGGGAGTATAAAATAATTTGTTCCCTAGGTAATACCAAGTACTCATGTCCTAAATGATTATTGTTACTGTGCCTTTTTAACTTAAGTGAGCTGACATCAGAGTATGAACAGTGAAAATGGCTGAGTAGACTGCAAATGTTGATCAGAATAATCAGCAAAATAAAAATGCCTTTATGCCAATGCCAGAGGTGAACACCACCAGGACTAGCACTTCCACTCCTCTTGCTTTCATTAAAGAGCTGTGTCTGACATGACTGTGTTCAAAATCCAGGCAGCATTTTGCAGTGATGTATATTGGTTAAAAACAGCTAAATCTATAGTTTGGATAACTGGCACTTCAGTTTTAAGCCACTGCTTTGCAAGTTATGAAGAGAAAAGGGAGTAAGTAGTTCAAGTGCTCATCTCATCACTTTTCCTGCTGTGTTTCATCAGCTCTCAACAGCCAAGTGTCAGCACAGCTGTATGAACTTGGTAACAAACCACAGAGAGGAGTTAAAAAGTGATGGTTGGGGTTCAGGCTCTGACACTTTCCTCTTGGGCTTGCTAAGTCATTAATGGTTTGGAACTAAAATTTATGCATAAGAAGAAGCGTTTTAATCTTCATGCATATCATAGATACACATTAATTTGGTGCATATTGTTCCAGGACAGCCAAATGAAATGTATTTTACTGTGAGCAAAAAGTGGCCTATTTGGTGTCAGAGAAAACCAGAGGTGTTTCATTTAGTAATGAGTTGTTACTTTTTTTTTTTTTTTTAGCATGTTGTATTCATCGTAAAATTCTTTGTAGCATGGATGATCCCTGATGTTCCTGCAGATGTGAAAGCCAAAATAAAACGTGAGAAATATTTAACACAAAAAATCCTGCATGAGTATGAACTTGAAAAACTGAAGGAGAGACTGTGCCAAGGTGATAAAGGAGCCACAGAAAAAGAGTTCATCGCCACGGAAGGAAGAATGGAGCTATCCAGAGCAATGTAGCCAAAAAACCCAACTGTTTGGGATTTAGCTTGTTTTAGCTTTTTTTATCTGTGGTTTGCTCAGTATGCATCATGTTGAAAGCTGTAAGAGAGTTCAACCCTTCTCTTTCAGTCCAAAGATTCCAGAATTTTCTTTAAAAGTTTTACTGAGCTTTCAAGGTTTAGGAAATCTATTTAACTGTATGATTTCAACACTGGTTTTTATTTACACATTACTTGGAATAGTAAATGTAATCTTGTAATCCTAGAATTCGGACTCCTGGTATAGGGACTGTTAACCTCAAAGGGCTCACAGGACATGATTATGTCATTTACCACCATTTACTCTGTTGCTAATTGCAACATTCCAGGCTGTATCCCAGCTGATTGAAAAGGATACCACAGAGGACCTCTGCTGTGGAAAACGCTGAGAATTATTATTTTTATTATGTGATAATTTAAATGGAACACTCCTGATACAAATGGTAAAGTTTGGGGCTTTTTTTATAGTCACTATGTCTTATGGAACATTGGTTTGAACTTCTATATGTTTTGTAGAAGGAATTTATTTTTAAAGATATATTGGCTTAATTCCACTGGGAATTATTTATAGGCACAAAATTCAGTTAATACATGCTTAATGAAGGGAAAAAAAGCCATAATTTATGTTCTTAAAGATAGAATTTATGGAAGAGTTTACTCTTTAAATGCAGACATTGTGGAATCAACTAATTGTAGTGGGTTTTGAAAAGATGTGTGCAATTTGGAGAATAACAGTTATTTAATTTCTCTTTCTTAAAAACTATCATTGGAAGATTGCTTGACATTGTTTTTGGCCATGCTGCTCATTCATTTATTTCTTTGTTTGGATTCTCAATGAATGCCAGCAAAGGGCTAAAGCTGTGTGTCTGTCCTTGATGCATACTAGGGAGTGTGCCTGCACTCCGTGGCAGTGGTTTGGGAGCTGGACCACTATACCAGTCAATTTAACCGAATGGTTTGGTCTTGGATTTTTATCCAAAAGATTTTAAGCATGCCGAATAATCTATGTTAGTGCTGTTATTGTCTTTATACATAGTATCCTTAGGCTTGGGGGTTGTTCTGGGTTGTTTTTTGTTTTTGTTTTTTTTTTTGTCCCTTTTGAATCTTTGGGAAGGATTTTTTTTCTTTTTTTGTTAGGTGACTTTTCTACAAAGTTACTGAGTTTATAAATATATAACTGTTTATGCAAAGTAGCTTCCAGCTGTTCAAGAATGTGCCCTCATTTTCTAGTTTAAAGCAGGTAGGCCTTTTTTATAATATGGCTGTATATTTAAAACATATCAATGCTTCCATGCTTAGTGCCTTGTTTCTTTGAATTTGGTAAGAGGTGTGAAAATGATCTCTGCAGGGCAGTGCCTGTTTCCAGAAGAGTGCATTGGGATACTGTGAACCTGCAGACAGAACTGTTCAGTGTTACCAAACCATGCCTGCCTTGGCACACTTCTTTTTCAGTGCCATGTGGACTGTTGGAGAGCAGTTCATGCCTAGACTGCAGATAGTTCTTACACCAGATTATTGAGTTCTCTCATGCTGAATATACAAGGTAGACAAGATTAGAAAATTTTGCTCTGTTTGCACTTTGAAAGTTATACTTCCTCGCAAGTATACATAAAAAGAATTGAGATTTGTATTCTGTATCAGCTGAGTGATGTACTGTTTACTAGTACCACAACTTAGGGTGTTATATTTTAGCAAACCCTGCCTGTGTCTTGGGGTACTAGGCGAGTAACCTTAATGTTGTAACAGTTTTAATTCAGTGTCCTGAGTGGAGCTGTTGTTATTAGCAAAAGAATTAATATTAAGTGCCTACCTCGAGCACACATCACACAGTTTGGCTGCCAGTCAAGGAGCTGATGCCAATGTACATTTCTCATTACTGTAAGTTATTCACCTTCATTCTCTAAAGTTGCTTGATCAATCAAGCATGTTGGCAATTTCTGTTCATGATGAACTGATAATGTTCTTGAATATTCAGATATATTTGAAGTTATGGATCTGTTGGAGGTATGCATGTGTAAATAAATTAGCTCTGCTGCTTAATGTGTAAGCCAAAGAAGAGTATCAGCCATCAGTCGTAATCACACATCAAACCACCACAATTTGCACAATGAAAGCACTGTGCTGCATCTTGCACATATACTGTTAATTAAACTGCTTAATTTAGATGTTGTGGGTTTGTTACTGTTTGTAATGCAAACAGATGCTTCAAACAGAAAGACAATGAGTTACAAAAGGTTCTGTGCAAAATGTACAACCTGACTGAAGCTGAAAACAGATTTGGAAATTCAGCATTAGATGCACTATTTCTACTTATGGAAGATCAGTTTCTTCAAGTAATGAAGTGTCCTAATATGCTGCCCTTGAAAAGATATCAGCAGAGTAGGTGTGTTGTGAATGAAAAATGCTATTTAAAAGCGAGACGGAGGAAAATAAGGAAATACTTTTGTTTGGGACAAACAACAGCATCGATATGCAGAACTTTGAATTTAAATTGATGTTTCAACTCCTACTTTGTGCTTCATACAAACTTATTTTTTAAGATCACTTGCTATTTAATGCAGTACAAACTGATGTTTTGTATATGTTGTATCATACAATAGAAAGTGGAAAAAATCCCGGGATCTGCTTATTTAGAAATATATGCATCTTAAAAATAAGTCATTGCACTTCATAGCATTACTTCTTTGCATACAGAAACTGTTGAAAAGAGCATCTGTTATTATACTGAAAGCTAATATCACAGAAAAAAATTAGTCTTGACACCTTTTTACATAATAGTTTACTTGCCATTAAGCAGTATTTTAACTGAAGATATCAGTATGGTTGGGTTTATAATGATTCACATAAGTTTCCTGAAGTGTTCTTGAAAAGTAAGGAAGGTCTGGTCAGTCTGGAGATGTGCTGATTCTTACTGTTGAAATATTTCATTTTTATGTGATCCAGTATCTAAAGGTGTCCTTTAACCGAAGTGAATTAAGTTCTGTGTTGCAATTATTGTAATTTAAGATACAATAGATTGCCTCATTAGAAGTCGTTACACACAACAAAATTGACCTTTCAGGTGTAATACAATCAGGGATTTTTTTTTTTAATTTCTTTTTTTCAATTGAAATTTAGGGATTTTT
Source organism: Cinclus cinclus (assembly GCF_963662255.1). Classification (NCBI taxonomy): domain Eukaryota; kingdom Metazoa; phylum Chordata; class Aves; order Passeriformes; family Cinclidae; genus Cinclus; species Cinclus cinclus. Next base: position 6,256,064 of record NC_085051.1, on the reverse strand, counting down.
TTACCTTGGGAAGGTTTAGTGTGGTATGTTCTAAGCAAAGGACTGCAAAAGAAGAATGCTACTATGAGACACTATGCTGTTTTTTCTAGGAAGTTTTTTTTTACTATGCTTTTACTTTTTAATGTAATGCTGTCAGTTTGAGGCAACAGAATGGAGTGAAAATAGATGGAGTTTCTAACTGTTCTACATGTACCACTTGTTTGACTTGTACTGTCTTGTAATCTGAGTGGCATTTTTTTGTCTGCTAAGTATGTTGCTGATATATATATATATATATATATGTATGATACACTAATGTTGGAATAAATACAATTTTTTAAAACATTCTGCTAACATTTAATATGCACATTTAATAAGATCTAAATCTAGCAAATAAAGCTGTGTTCATTTTTAATGTGCTGTCAACTTGTGTGTGAAAATTCCAAGAATTGAGAGAGGAGCTGAAGTACTAGAAGTCAAATGCATGGAGAGCTTCCTGGAGGAGAATATCCATACAGATTTCTGCAACTCCTGTGTGTTGTGTTCACACAGATCCATTTTCAGCCAGGCTGCTTTTCCCTGTGTTATCTGGATACAGTTTTTATTCCTGCAGTGCCAGAACCTGAGGTGACTTCTCAAATTCTCAGGCACACAGGCAGTTTCCACACACAGCACAGGTGGTTCACATAGATGCACTTTAAATAGCTTTGAGTACATGTACTGGAAAAGATGGCAGGGCTGAAGCATTCCCAAGGAACTGGTATGTCTTACAATACATATTTTAGTCTTAAAAGTCACTTCTGGGACCTGTGAAGGGCTTTGGATTAAATCACAGGGAATCTAGCTTGAAGTTTATGGCTTGCTCTCAATAGATGTTTCTATCTCAGTGTGTCACCTCCTATTGTATCACCTTGTCAGGACTCACGGAACAGGGTCACCTGCCAGACTTGGCAGGTCATTTCCTTTGTAACTTTGAAATTATAAACTAAGACACATGCAATTTAAACAAATTGAAGAAAGGTATAAGATGAATAAAAGAATCTTCTCTGTATTAAAAAAGGAAAGATAAAAAAAAAACAAGAAAGGTGTAATTATATATATGGTGCTACTACTGTGCTCATTACCAAGGTGAGATAGGGTACTTAATTAAGTATGAAAATGAAATAGCATTAAAAAGGAGGAGAAATTGGTACCAAAAGAAAGAGAGGAGAGAGTAAAGAACCCCATTCACCAGTGGATTAGTGGGAAAGAACAGCAAGATGTGGGAGAAACAATAAGACAGCATCTGAAGTCTATAATTTGTTTGAGATGTGTAGGCTCTGGAACAAATAAAATCTCTGATATTCCTCAAAATATTAAAAAAAAAAAGTTTCTGAAAATACTATCTTAAATGTTTAGGACACAATGCTGGGAGACGCAGGGGAGGGGTCAGGGGTCCAAGCATCTAGACTCTCACAAAGGTCTTATTTAAAAAACCTTCCTTCCCTAACCAGATGGAAAGAAGTATAGGGGGAAAAAAGGATGATCATTACTATATGAAGGATAACAAAATTATTTCCAGACTGCATGAATTACTGTGTAGTCTTATTAAGCCACAGCTACTTTTTCTTGTCTGTCTGCCTTGTTAAGGGTGGTCACAAAAATTCTTGACATCCTTAAAAAGGACAGCTAAATTAAATCTCATTCTGGTTTTAAATATTCAGTTGTCTTAACACAACACTTACATCATTCAGATGCAACTCATGTTCTTTTTTAAGCAAGTACTGAGAAATCTGCTGGGAGATGATGAGTAGGATGTGAAATTCAGCAGCCATATCAATTTTTGGAAGGTGCATACGCACATTCCCCTGCAATAATTAGTGACTATGCTTTCTCAGTCAGAAATGAGTCAGTCTGAACCGTTTGGTAAGGGTAGGATTATGTTTTTTTTAATTATTCTTTTCAACTCCTCAACAAACCAGTGCTGTTAGTTTGTCAGAAACAGTTGTATTTAAATCACTGACCGACCTTGTTTGCCCCTCGGGTGTTCAAAGCATCCAACACTGTTCAGCATTTCAGTTTTGGTACTGAGAGATGCAGAAGCCATAGTAACTGCTTCTGTCTTCAGGAGGCATTAAATAAATGAGCCTTGTTGTTACGTTGGCCCTTCCTTAACCACAGTCAGTTTGAACACTTGATGTTTTGGGTTTATCTGGCCCACGCCATCCTCAGCAATGAAAAATTGCAAAGGTAGAAAAGCTCTGGCTCAGATGGCTCCTAGATCCTTGCATCTTCCATGCTGGTGGCTTTTACTTATTTTTCTCAGCTAGTGCTTGGTGAAATGTAATACAAATAGTACTGGAATGTTCCAGCACTGAATGCTCAATAGCTCTTTTAACAGATTTTTTCAAAAAGTAATAAAAGTACTCCAGGCAGAAGGTTTTAGCAGGGAAAACTGATGGGAAGGCTGGATTGCCTGCTGTGTTACCTCTTTGCAATAAACAGTTTTGCTGTCAGGTTATCTCAAATTAACATTTCTGCTGACAGTAATCCATTACTAGTGCCAGCAAACTGTAATGCTACAGGTAAGCCTGTCTTCTGGTGTTGGCATCTATGTATTGTTCTGCTAAACTTCTGTCTCCATCTATTCCAATGTAAAGTGTACTATTATTTTCAGATGTGACCAAGATTTCAACATCTCCGTAATGAAGATCCACTTAAAAAACCAAACAGATTAAATAGGTAGGCCATGAGATTTATATACAGCTCACCATATAATAGCAATCTGTTAATTTTAAGGCATCTAGAGTTCATGCTGCTCTGAGCAAGCCACTAGTGCACTGCAATCAGGAAGGATTCCCTGCTTTCCCCTTTCACATAGGATTGCTTACTTCTAGGTCAATGACAGCTTTTTAGCTTCCTCAGACGCAGCACAGGAGGCAACAGCAAAAAAAGTCTCATATTTTGAGTAAGGGAGAATGGGTCCTGTGTGTTTTATGGTAAGCAGTAAGTGCTTTCTCATTACTTTTTTGTTTGCATTTAGGTAGAAATACTAAATTATTTCGACAACCCTCCTGTCACAATGACTCGTGATTTAATTAAAAGATGCCACAGTTTATTGAGTCACCAGGTACCAACATCCAACTTTTTCATCACCTGAAAGTACTCTCTGTGGGACTGATAAAAAGATGATGATCTAGTTAATGGGGTCACTGCTGTGCTTAGAACGGAGGGAGGTGACATGGGCAGAGGAAATCAAAACAGAGAAAGAGCCTGCTTCATAGTTTTGCTATAAATTCAGAGTGCTGGGCTTATGTGCTGGACTTGTGGAGGGAACTGAAAATAGGAAGGAACTATGGAGTCTTTATTAACTACTTTATCTTCAGAAGGAGGAAGGTGAATAAACAGAAGTGTAAGGCCTCATGAGCTGGAGGAGACAGGAAAGCTGAGGTACCAGACAGGCTTGAAGCCAGCACTTGTAGAGAAATCTTTAATATTCAGGTGAGTGGAAGAAAGCCTTTAAATGTAGCTGCTAGTCTGTCAGCAGGTCTCCCCTGGAGGGAGGACCCACTTGTATCAGTACTTAACAAACACAGGAACTGGAAAGGAGGCATCCGAGAGGTTGATTTTGTTGAAAAGGGAAAAGCAGCGTTTCCTTTGCTTTTTGCACCTGGAAGAAATTAACTGCAAAGAAACCCTTTGGAGCGTTTGCTTCATTTTCAGTGCTGGACAAGCTCTGCTTCAAATGTCTACCCAGAGTAACCAGACACCTCATGGTGCACAGAGCAGCCTCCCCTCTCCCCTGCGCACTCACCACTCATCCCTGATTGTCACAAATCTGCCCTTGCAGGCACTGAGCTCCTTCCTGGGCACTAAGACAGGCACAGGAGCAAGGCTGTTCCACAGACCTTGGGTGTCTGATGAGGATGGGGAAAATGTTGAGCAATGGAACTTCAGTTCCTGCTCTGGTGAGAACAAATACGACTTCCTATATGGCTATGTTGGTAAGCTTCTTCATTCTGTAATAAATGCCAATTATTTGGTGTATATTTTGCACAGAAATGCTAGGATTCGCAGTAATTCTGAAACTTTGTAAGTAGGCCTCTAACCTTAAAAAAGGATTGATACTGTTTAACTTAAGAAGACAATTATATCAGATCATTGTTCTTTTAGCAAAATTTCTCTGAAGTATTTTTCATTAGAAACAAACCTCTATATCAACAGATCTTAACTGAAAAAGCTTTAAATCGTGGAAAATTTTCTAAGTGGTTATTAAATATGCTGGGGAATATTTTAAAACATTAAGAATGGAAGTTTTAATTTTTTTTTTTGTCATCATCAAAGGCAAAAAGTTTACTACTTCTTGCTGTTCTCAGTCTTTCATCTTGTTGTGCAAGACTGATTTACCAGTTACCACACTCAAGTTGCACTTCAGATACTTATATGTGAGTTGTTGTGTAACCATAGTATCAGACAGATTATATTGTGAACACAGTCACAGTAATAATAAATATCATATCAATCATATCATCATATCATATCATATCATATCATATCATATCACCTATTCATGTTACCTGGAGAACTAGACTAATTAATAAATAAAAATCCCAAGAAGTATCGGGTATTTAAATACTACCGAGAAGAAAAAGTTACTGCTCATGCTTAGTTTGCTTAGTCTTCCCTCCTGATGCACAAAGAATTTCTGAACTTGATTTTTCTACTAACAAAAGAGCAGCTACTAACAAAAAAATGGAGTTAGATTTTGGTCAAGTATTTATTAAGGGTTATTAGAATTGTGCCCCAATGTTTAGCAATATTATCAACTCTTTAGAATTACTTTAATTTTGAACATTATGTTGTCCTATTTATATCCCCATTACCTTTTGTGAAATAGCAAGGAATAAAATAAGAAAAAGCATGGAGAAGGTGGGGATACAGCTGATGCATGCATCTGCCATCCCACTAGTGCTGAGAAAGGGACATTCCTTCAAACACTGGGATCTGTAAACTGCTTGTTATCCTTCTGCAGGGAAATAGGATAGGTGAAGCATGGAGAATTTTGAAAAAATCAGTAATACATGTGTGAAACAGAAATTGTTTTCAGCCCTCTCAAAAAAGCTTAGTGAGGGTCTGCTCTCAGGCTGATAACCTACCTGTGGTATGGGAAAGGAATTCCAGAACATTAATAATCTGTGAGATTTCCTGACTAAATGCTGGCACTCATGAGAAAGTCCTTTTGTATTTAAAGTCATATTCCTTGAGACTGGGTTCAATAAGAGAAAGATCCTCTTCTCTCTTTCCCTCACTGGTCATATTTTTCCATGTCCTTCAGGCTTTGTGACTGGTCACCCATCCTTTCAGTGAAGAAGGATTAATGAGGATCATTTTGAAATCTATTAGAAGTGCTGGAGAGTACAAGGCAGCTTTTGAAAGACAAGCAGTCAATTTATGAAACCTTTTGGAGAACACCACACAGGTGCAAGGGACAAGACATGAGTGAAGGAAAGATGCTCACCTAGATGGGGAAAGCACGTGCTGGATGAAGCACTTGGGTGTAATGTTAACCAGCTGCCAAAGTACCTCTTCATGATTTATGATGTGTCCTGATGATGGAGCACACACTGATCAGAGAGTGATTAATATTCTTATCATAAATGGAAAGAAATGGGCAACCTGCCAAGGAAATTTGTCTATGAAAGCAGAAGACCATCTCAACGCACCAGGAGTGACTCAGTAACATGAGACTGATTTAACGCATGCATTCAGTGGAGACTTTTAGTTAAGATAAGATTCCTCCAGGGAAAGGTGTTTTCATAAGCCAGTGAGGCCTCATAGTAAAAAAGAATTTGGAAGTGAAGAGGACATGACTGACAGAATGGATTTTTAGGGACTACTTGCTTTACAGCCATTCAGTTTGGAAATATGTATTTATTTCAGAAATATGTATTTATTTCAGAGTTTTGATTATTCCTAATGATTATTCCTAACAGAAAACAAAAACAAAAAACCAAAAAAAATGAAGCACTAAATCTAGCCTTTGTAATGCTTCTGATGGGTTCAGCACTTCAGAAGCCAGAACATTTCCACCAAAAAAAGGGAATATGTAACATCATGGTAGGTGTGAGCTGTGGATGAATTAGCAGTCTCAGACCAATTACTAGAAACATCAAAATAAAACAAAACTAGGGAAAACTCGTACCAAAAAGTCAGTCTAATCATGACACAGAAAAAAAAAAAATGTGTACAAAATATGTTCACATCACTGTAACAAAATGTAGGCCTTTGTTCTGGAAATAACTACAGTGATTTTATTGGAATTGCATACAAAATAAGACATACAGTGTGTAAGTACAGGAAAAAATTAAGTGAGAGAACAAGAAAACAAATAAATTTAACAACTTAGGTGTTGCAGACATTAATTACCTGGCTGCCGCCCCCAGGGTGTGAGCTCTGGACATCTGGCAAACAGCAACAAAACTGTGCTTGCAGCCTCCTTTTTCTTACATATTTATTCATCTTGATCTTTGCTTGCCTGTAGCATGATGGACATTTTTCATGGTTAAAGCAGGCTTAATATCTAAGAAATACCTCAACAGGGTTTCAGAACAAACAAATGGTAAGACAATTTTTTGAGAAACTGGCAGTACTTCTGAAAGGACAGTATAGAAGATGTGAAAATTCTATGGACTCTTTCTCAACTAGTGGAATGCCATGGGGACATTTAAATTAATTCCATACAGAAGGGAAAATCCTGAATTCCTTTCTGAGTATTATGCAGAGATATGCCTCTTCCTCCACTAGGTAGGAATACAGCCCAAGCAGAGACTTTGGCATTTGTCTCTTTCCTCCTTCCTGCTGTTATTTTTTCTAATAGATTGAGAAGCTTCTGTAGCACTAAAACAGAATAAATAGCATTGTCTTACAAGAGCTTTCTATCTGCACTTCAGTATTTGGCTTTGGCAAACAGAGTGGGATCCCTAGATCATACACCACAGCATACAGAGAGAGCACTAATGGTAACACTGATCACTTCTCACAGCACATAGGGATAGTACTAGTGCTGCTTCTGATCACTTTTCTGGCTCTGGAAAGAAAAAAAGCCAGTGAAGTACTGCCCATAAAAGAGTGCCCTTTGGGTAGAAAAAGGAAGCAACCAGCAAATCTCTGCCCCAAGAGGAGTCAGAAAGTGACTCAACTACAGAATGAGTTGTAATAATTCAGGCATAATTCAGTAATAGGGCATGGTAAAGGCCCAGCAGATGTCAACTATTAAAATGAGGGCTGTTGGGGAAAAAAAAAAAAAAAAAAAAAAAAGACAAATGCTTGTCCTGGATTTCAGGATGAAAACACCAGCTTAAGAGACAGACAAGGAAACCCTGAGCCTGGAAAGGGAAGAAGGTTCAGCACAAGTCTTTTGAACTGCTTGAATTTCCAAGTCTTTCAAATAGGCCACTAAATATGTAATTAAAATTCACCTCCCCCGTAGAGGAAACACTGGAATAGCTAAAGACATCAGAACTGGTCACACAGAGATTGAGTCATACAAGAATCAACAGACTTCCTCCAGGGGAATCAGTTAGTTGATCTACCAGATCTGTGATGATTTATTTATAACAAACAATAAGAAAAAATAGATGCAATATATTTACACTGAAACACCCGATTATAAAATGAAATGCGTATGAAATCTGAGCTGAATGCTGACATCTAGAAAAGGTGTCTGAATCAAGAACTTCATATTTTTAGTTACATTTAAAGATCACAGGTATTTTTAAGTGGATAGGTTGAGTACTTTGGCCTGAAGTAATCTATCTATGCAACATCCTGATCCTCCCCCCTCCCCTGTGGAACACAATGCAACCACCATTGAGGTCATCAGCAGTGCCCTAAAATAAAGCAGGTATTTTCCTGTCATCTTAATTCATGTGCTGCGCTAATATTTCTGGAGGGGAAGGAACATTTTATGTATTCCAACTATCAACAAGAATGGCATTTCTGTATTTTGATTCCCATAAAATCTTTTACAGTCTTTGGTTTTCCTTGGCAAGAACAAAAACACTTGGACTTTTCTACCTTCAAATGCATGGCCATGCTCTCCAAAGAAGGTATCTAGCACTTCTGAAGTATTTATAAAAGAGGCAAGACCTCGTGATTTAGAAAAGGCACACATATTTTCCCTCAAAAGATACAGCAATATCAAAGATAGATTCTGCTACTAATGAAACATGAGGTCAACACAACCAACAGCATTTAACACTGATGGGTTCAGTCCTATTCTCTAACAAAATAAGAATTAAATGTCTTTGTGTGTGTGAGAGAGTGTGTGCATTCATTTCCTTTCATAGTCACTTTTGAACGCATTTTGGTCCCATGTAGCAGAAATCTAAATGTGCCAGAATTACGAGTTCCCTACCATTTTCAAAAAAGTCATTTACAAAAAGCAGCGCCATAAAGGAAAATAAAAAAAGGAACAATAAGGAAGAAGGAAAAGACATGCTGATGACATGACAGAAACTAAGTAGGCTGACAGGAAAGCACTGGAGAACATGCAGGGGAGGACCTGAGTTGTCATAGACCCTGACCAGGGGCTGATGTAAGGAAAGGACAGCAGAAAACCAGGGTTACTGGGGACAGGAAGCCTCAGGGAGTCGGATGCATTCATTAACAGCTGGACTCGATTACCTTAGAGGTCCTTTCCAACCTTCATGATTCTATGATTTTATGTTTCTGTGCTCACAGAACTAGCAGTATTTGACTTTATGTTATGAATACAATGATGGGAGTATTTTTATTAAAATATTAGTCATTTAAAGACATGCTAGCATTGTTAACTTGGATTAGTGTTATCTGACGCAGATACAAATATATGACATAAGAAATCTGCACTGATTTCATATTCTTCTATTTTGGATCCATGCTGGAGACAATATTTTATGCTAATTCCAGTAATTCTCTTGAGAATAAATGAATTGCATTCAGGCTTGAATTCATGTGATGGTTGTCAGCTTGTGAAAAAATGAAACCAAATATGAGATGAATGAAAGTCTCCCTCACATTTCTTTCTTGGGAAAACACAACAGTTACTTTCTACAGACTCCACTAACCCCAAACATCAACTAAACACTTTCTCCTTATTTACTTTTTGCTACAGTGAGTTCTACTCATTGTCTCAATATCCTTCTACAGAGAAAACTTATGGCTTAGCAAGTGAAAATATGCAAGTGTCCACTAGTAAATTATATTGGTGGATATAGATTCTAATTACAGTTACATGTATGTCTTTCTTCTTAGAGAAACCACTTTATATGTAAAAGAATCTACATACATTCTTCCTACACAGCATTTACTGTATTTTTGTGTTAATTTAGTCTATTGTAAAGTCAGTATTTATCCTAAAGAAGAATAACCCCCCCAAAAAAAAATTGAGGCACATTAAAACTGAGTGACAAATTTAGATTGTGATATCAATCTCATCACCCAACATGGCAGTCCAGAACCTGCTCTGCCACCTCAGTTTGCTGTTGTACTAAGCACAATTACTTTGCAAGTATCTATTATGAGTTTTCTTGGGTTGTTATCCCCCATCAGGAATAGTTTTCTGATCAAATTATGTATCTGATGTTAATTTTGGTATCTCTTTAAGTGTTCTTCTGGCAAATGAAAGCATATAGCAGATTTAAGCGCTGTTCAGAGCAGTGCAGCTTGTGATCTGAATGAATGGAAATTCCTCCCCAAACTTTTCTTAATACATTTTAAAATAATGCCAATAGACAAGTCAACAGAAAATAAGGGACTACCACAGCCTTATAAAATCTGCTTCTGATTTTCTAATTATTGCAATAAAAAGTCACCCTAATATAATCTTCAATTGCTACATTTTTTCCACAAGGTTTCTCATGCAATGAAAAGAGACCTGACTGTCACTAACACCAAACTGATTCTTGCCTTTGCTAAACTGTAAAGCAATCCAGTGATGGTCATCCTGGAATAATAGCACAACGACAGATTCATGACATTAATCATTAATCATTGTAATCTATCAATAAAAGATAGGATACTGCGCTGCAATCACAAAACCTTGGCTAAATTTTGTTATGGGTAATTGCATCCCACTCACCAAGTGTTGCATAGTTGTCTTGGGTACTGAGAGGATTGTTACTGTGTCTGAGCCCCAGAGGTAGGTGCATTTCTGTCTGTGTGCAAAATGACAGATGGCTTCCAGTCCTTTGGGATCCTTTGCATGTAACTCAGGGAACAGTACTGGAATTCAAAGGAACAGATGTTCCTGTAATATGTGGGAAGAACATAGGCATCTCCAGAAGCATCTCTACTTTTAAGATAAATGTATTCAATGCTGTTAAATTTCTCCACAGATACCATTAAAAAAAAAAAAGTGATATCATTGCTTTCATGATTTAAAAGATATTTGCTGATGGGTGGATTTTTATTAGTTTGTTGGGTTTTATTTTTTTAACAATCTATCTGCTAATACTCAAAATGAACTAGATTTTAGACATGAAAGGAATGGAGGAAATAGATTAATCTTCTTGTAACATAACAGAAAAATTTCCAGCCATGGAGTAGTCCTATATGGCAACTGCAAATCATCTAGTGATTTTTTTTTTTTCGTGGTGAAATCTGCAGTACCGATAGAACATAAAAATTGGCTGCAATTCTACTCATTTACCTAGTCTTTTACCACTAGAGGGCTGAAGGAATAGCTTCGACATGAGCCAGATTATCTGATAATTAGAATGAACACTAAGAATTTACATGCTTAGAAACAAGATATTCCTAAATTTAAAAAATCAACCAAACAAACAAACAAAACTCTGAAGTTCGTAGCATATCTTGAGAATATTTCATCATGTATGTTAGTGCAGAGATCCCTGAGCAAATTACCACCAGTTTGGTTTAAAACTAGAAACTGCCCTGAAAAAATGAGTGTGCAACTCCTGTACTCTATCCTGTTTCATTTCTTGTGCCTTTTTGACTACTGGCAAAGCAATTGTCCTGATTTAGGGCAAATTTGACAGGAAACTTTCAATGTAATAACAACCTAGCAACTGAATAAGGACATCTGAAAGAGTAGCCCAATTTGCACGCACTGAGCTGCCATATATGAAAATTACCTGAAGCAGCAGCAAAACTACTCAACTTTGCTTGGCAAAGTCCACAGCCACTTTTATACTGCCTCTGTGGCCACTTTCCTGCTAGATTTTTTTATTTGTCCCTGAAGTTCTGGATTTCTATTTCCAAAATGCACAGTCTGGTTGAGAGCAACCATGTGAACGTGTAAGTTCTGCCCAGACACGGGCATTCTTTAGCATATTTCAGTCCAAGCCTGTTCTCTTTCTGACACAAAAATAAGAAGGATAATTGTGTTGTTGTGGAATTACAGAGTCGAGATCTGATCCAATGCTTCAGCTTCTGCCATGTTTTGTTGCATGACATATAAATCACCAATTTGGCCCGCAGTTCAGGGAATTAAAGCACCACTCAAGATGCAAACATCACAGATTGTGAGGAAGCAGAAAGAAGTTCTGTGAGTATTGCACCACATTGCAGCTGCTCCTTTTGACACCGTTGTGTAACACACTTCTCAGCAGGACATAATGACCACGTCGTGCTCACAACCTAGGTCTGGAGCTATAGGCACAGCCCCTTGCATGAAATACAGCTTTAGACACTGATGGATAGGCCTCCAAAAGGCAAAATTATCTATAAAGTGTTGTCAACCCAACTTCATACAGTTTTAACTTCAATTCAGGAATCTTTACAGCTTGGCATGCAAAATTCAGCATAGACACATCTTTAATACGTCAACACATGGACACTACATCTAAATTCTCAAAGTGATGTATTGTGCAGTTTTTCAGGGGACTTGTCCAGCAGTGAATCATCATGACTCTGGAGAACAAGACAAAAGCCCACCAAAGTTGTTCAGGAAGTGATCCTTGCAAGTTTTCAGGAAGAGTAAGAAAATTCCTGGTTTGAAACAATCTTTCTGTCACATTTTTCTACCTTTTAAGACAATGCTTGTCACAAGATTTTATTTAAATATTTTCTTTTAATGATTGAAATATTTTCAATAAACAGTTTACTAAAAAAGAGTTACAAAGCTGATGTTTCTTCCAGAAAACCTTCTTTCTGGTGGCCTGGCAAGCATGATGATTATTTGGCATTGCTGTGTGATTTTGCAGTTCCATAGTACCAAAGAGGGTAAAAAATTGCTTTGTTCTTCAGGTGACATCAAATTCCATTGGATTTAGTAGACAGCTACCATGAACAGGAGTAATAGTTACATCATAATTCATAATTTTTGACGTATGTTATCCTCAGTACCGGAATTTACAGGGGTTTAATGGCATAGCTGAGATTTTAAGCACATGTGGTTTTTTTCCTGAAGATGACACTGTATTCTTGAGAGCAGTGTTTTGTCTCCTTTCAGTAGACAGGAATAACCAAATGGCTTAGACTTTTATGCATGATCCTATGAAGCTAAAATAATACATATATTCTTATTTTTCAAAATGGATCATAAATGCATGTTCCTTTACAAACTCTGCTTTCATGACACTTGGGAAAGAGAAAGTTCATTTTGCAGTGAATCCACAGCAAAGATAAGATCAAAATTAGAATTTAAATAATTACTTTTTAAAAGTCACTGCTATGTACCATGATGAAAACTTTAGCTCACTGTGTAGTTTTCTTCAGAAAGACTAAAACTTAAAGAGAAGGGATTTATATTGGTGTATTGACCTTGAACTTCTCTAAAATAATTATACAATATTTAGGCACTACTCTGAGGGTCATTGTAGAAAATTTTGAGATTAGATACATAGCTATAAGAAAAAATGAGCTAAGAACCACATCTGTAATTCTTCACCTCCAAAAGAGATTAACTTCTTGAAACAACTCAGTTCGAAATTTGTAAAAATAAACTATAGAAATAAAAGGGCAGGTAAAGATTCAATCCTTTAGCCTTCACATGAGCAAAGATTAAAGAAAATTCATGCTCATGAGGAAAATCATGTTTAATTGCAAGATTTCAGTATGAAACAATGATTTTTCTGTTCTATGTGAAAAACACAGACATCTGCAGCATCTTGGATCGCACCATGTCATCCCACAGGGATTGTTAGAGCCATTTCAGAGCTATTTTTTACTTGGCAATTTTTGGCTGAATCTCTGCCCTCCTGGTCAATATGTGAACATTTAGCAGTGATCATCTGGACTACAATGTTCTGCATGACATCCTATTTCCCTTTACCATTGACACCAGTGGGAAGAGCTCACTGTGATTTCACTGAAGTTTGAGTGCACTTTTGTGAGCAGTCCGTCTGTGACAGGTGTTTCTTACAAAAATAATTATCCATAACAATTTTTATTAATGTTATGTGCCGTTTCTTCTAGAAATTGCTTATTTTACCAAGGTTAAATACTTAATATACCATATATAAAAAGCTGGCAGGAGTGTAGAAATTTTGTAGAACTAATGAGGTTAGCTGTCTACTGCTCTCATGTGAAGCCAAACCAGCTGAGCTTGATCAGGACATGACTCAGTAATATCTGGATGTATCATCTGATAGACATAAAATTTCCATTTCAGGTAGCTACAGTAGCAGAACCTAGTCACTACAGGATTTTACTTTCCACGGTTGCTTGCTACTTTGCATATTTTATGCAATTAAAGACTATCTAATTCTCCTCTACTAAGAAACAACCAGGAACGTGCCATCTGGACTTTTCTTCTCCATTTTGGTGTGATATGATAAATTATTTAGATTTCCCAAATCAGTTATAATTTATTTCTTAACAATTCCTAACAATTATTGCTGCTACTGAGTAGCCATAGCATCAAAGCCATGCCAGTGCTGAGCTTTCTTTAAAAAAGGGCCAGAACTCCTTGCACAGCATAAATAAACAAAGCCCCCTTGCCCGGCAGACTTTACAACCTCAAATTCCAGCTCAGAAAAGGACCTAGTACCATTCTTAAAGGCTCGAATTACAGACTCCAAGCCCATTTAATGCATCCCTGCAAAACAGTATTCTGTCCCTGCTGCCTCTCAGAAAAATCTGTTAATGTGGTTTTCCTTTGAGCATCTGCAGTGGCACAGTGAAGCCATGATACTCTGGGAAGACGTGCTTATGTAACTGTGCAGCTTTTCCTCTTCTGGGAAAAATCCTTTCAGGTTTGTAATGGTAGTGACAATGCTGCAAACCACATCCAATAGCTACCGTGGTGTAGAAACAAGGACTGTGTTATGATGCTAATTAGCAACATTTCAATTACAGATGGTTTATTTATAATTTATTTTCTGCCCTAGCACTCTGCAGTTCTTTCTGAATTTTGAAAGGAATTATTGAAATTCTTCGTGGATGAGTCGTTATGGGAATTTCAATATTTAAAATAATTTGTCTTGTAAAAATGTGCTTTGGCGCTGAAAAACTTCATTAACCCTCCAGCAGAGGGCAATATCTGAAAGAAATATTTCTATAAATCCAATCGGCTGTAGCTTTTAGGCCATTGCAACTACAATGTAAGTTTTCATCAGGGAATCTTCCTTTGAAAATACAGTTTGCATTTAGTTACCAACTGGGCAAGTGAAGGATCTTAACAATATTAGAAGGACTTGTTTCAAACACAAGTTATATTTTTTTTTTAAAGTAGCACATTACAGAAACTTCAAGACTAAAAGGAAATCTAAGAGAAATAAAATAGATATGACTTTGAAAGAAATACCGATTTTTGCATCTTCAATTTTCTTCAAAGGGACAAAAGTTTATTTTTATTATTATTATTAGATTCTGAAAGGAAAAATAATTCTGTTAGAATATGCTCAGTTTATTCCAGTGCTGTAAGTACCACAAATCAAGGTTGAGCGTTACAGTGGCCTACTCAGAGGCATGAAACAATAAAAAAAAATGGAAAATATGAAAAGCTTTGGAGAAAACATTCACTAATGGATACCTAGCATTATCTAAAATAAGCTGAGTGAGCAAATGTGGATGTAGAGGTAAATACACCTTCGGAACGGGAGTTGCCTGTTTCTATCTCCACAGCAGCATTATTGTGGCTCTGCCCGGTTTGCCCGGGTTGCACGAAAGCCGCGTCCTTTCCGCACACCTTTCCGCTGGACGAGGAGCAGCGGCACTCCTCCGGGGAGCGGAGAGCGGGGGGAGCGGAGAGATCCGCACCGGGAGAGTCGGGAGGGGAGAGATCCGCACCGGGAGAGTCGGGAGGGGAGAGATCCGCACCGGGAGAGTCGGGAGGGGAGAGATCCGCACCGGGAGAGTCGGGAGGGGAGAGATCCGCACCGGGAGTGTTGGAGCGGAGAGATCCGCACCGGGAGAGTCGGGAGGGGAGAGATCCGCACCGGGAGAGTCGGGAGCGGAGAGATCCGCACCGGGAGAGTCGGGAGGGGAGAGATCCGCACCGGGAGAGTCGGGAGCGGAGAGATCCGCACCGGGAGAGTCGGGAGGGGAGAGATCCGCACCGGGAGAGTCGGGAGGGGAGAGATCCGCACCGGGAGTGTTGGGAGCGGAGAGATCCGCACCGGGAGTGGTGGGAGCGGAGAGATCCGCACCGGGAGTGTCGGGAGGGGAGAGATCCGCACCGGGAGTGTTGGGAGGGGAGAGATCCGCACCGGGAGTGTCGGGAGGGGAGAGATCCGCACCGGGAGTGTTGGGAGGGGAGAGA
The DNA here is from genome assembly GCF_963662255.1 of Cinclus cinclus. Classification (NCBI taxonomy): domain Eukaryota; kingdom Metazoa; phylum Chordata; class Aves; order Passeriformes; family Cinclidae; genus Cinclus; species Cinclus cinclus. Next base: position 6,240,400 of record NC_085051.1, on the reverse strand, counting down.
TCCGCACCGGGAGTGTTGGAGCGGAGAGATCCGCACCGGGAGTGTCGGGAGGGGAGAGATCCGCACCGGGAGCGTTGGGAGCGGAGATATCCGCACCGGGAGTGGTGGGAGCGGAGAGATCCGCACCGGGAGTGTTGGAGCGGAGAGATCCGCACCGGGAGTGGTGGGAGCGGAGAGATCCGCACCGGGAGTGTTGGAGCGGAGAGATCCGCACCGGGAGTGGTGGGAGCGGAGAGATCCGCACCGGGAGTGTTGGAGCGGAGAGATCCGCACCGGGAGTGGTGGGAGCGGAGAGATCCGCACCGGGAGTGTTGGAGCGGAGAGATCCGCACCGGGAGTGGTGGGAGCGGAGAGATCCGCACGGAGAGCGGCGCTGGCCGCGGTGCTGAACGGGGAGAAGCGCCCGGGGAGCGGAGCCGCGGCCGCACCTGGTGGGGCAGCGCCTCGAGGGAGGGAACTCGGGCGGGGGCAGCGATCCCCGCGCCCCCCGTGCTCTCGGCCGGGGGCTCCGGGGATTTGGCAGCGCCTGCCCAGGGCGGCGAGCGCACCCCGCCCCCGCCGGGGACACGCAGAGCCGGCACTGCCTCGAAACGCTCCAGCACGGAGACCTCCGTCCCCGCCCTAGCGGGCATGGCTCTGCCTCCGCCCGCCGCTGCTGGACCCTGTGAGGCCGAGCAGGGTTTCTGACCGTGCCTGGCAGCCCCGTGCTGCCGGGAACCCCGAGGGCTGCCTGCGGCACGCTCCGACGCCCCTCTCGCTGCCGCACACAGGCGCGCTCCCTCGCCCTCGCCCCCCCGACTCCGCACGCCGTCTCCACCTCGCTCACACACACACGCGCGCACTCTTCCTCTCATTCTCCCTTAACGCGTAGGTGAACCGATAGCCACCGAATGAGGACGGAAAGTTAAGAGATTAAACCAATATGAACCATCGTTGCTCGTAGCAGAGCCGTATCCAGAGCAGAGCATTATCCAGCGAGCAGCCCCGCAGGAATGGAGTCGGTAAAACAAAGGATTTTGACTCCCGGCAAGGAGGGATTGAAGAATTTTGCTGGAAAATCGCTTGGTCAACTCTACAGGTAAGACAGATATCTCTTGTAGGATTCTACATCCCAGAAAAAAGAAATCGAAGCTTTTCATGAGAGCCCGTTGCTGCAGGAGGTCGAATGCCTTGGGGAGGTTAGCGGTGCAGGGTCGGGAGCTGCTGGGATTCTGCTGGATATAATCTAGATCCCGGAAACTAGTGCTGAAGCTGCTCAATATGGCACCCTCGTAACTTCTCTATCTGACTCGTAGATGGTGTCAGTAAAGATGTAGTAAAAGATTACCCCACCTTTCTTCCACAAAAACAGGATCCTATCTTGAAATCATAATCAGGACAGAGCAGCAACCTGTATTTTTCTTCTATCTTAATATTGCAATGCACTCCCAGGATCTCGCCCCCCTGCCCTTAACAAATTATATTTTAAAAGAATCTGGTTTTGATTAGTCTTGTCCTTTGTGTAGTTCGTCGTCATATGAAGGTAAACATGGAGATGCATAAATAATTGATATCTGAACGATTTTTTTCTCTCCTGAAGCTGAAACATATAGAGGAATGTGTTTAATTATTTATCCATCTGCCTTTAGCAGCATCTGCTTGTCCTCTAAATTATATACAGCTGCAATTGCTAAACTCAAAAGCATCATTCCTGTATATTTCTGTGTGTAAAGAACATTTCTATCACCGTCGAGTCCTGTGCACAGAGATAAATAAACCCAGATTCTCGCATACCTACGAAGTGCATGCACTAAAGTTCACACATCGTTCTCCATCCATTCTGGTGACTTTAGTGACCTCCACAACGTTTGAGAATAGTCTGAAATTCCAATAAATTTTCGATTGTACTGTCTGTAAGAATTCACCCCGAAATATTCGGTTTGGTTTGGGATGTGCTGTAAGTTTGGTTTGGTTTTTGTTTGTTTGTTTGTTGTTGGGTCTTTTGTGGGCTTTTTTGGTTTTGGTTTGTTTGGTTGTTTTTGTTGTTGGTGGTGTGTTGTTGTTTTCCCCCCCCCCCGAATTGCAGCTATAAAGTAACTGCGGATTTGTCTGCTATGGGTAGGTCACGTAAAAATCTTTTTCCATACCTATGCGGCAGTGCTGGGCACAGACACCAGGCTGTTTCACAGCATGAGTCACAACTTCTGCTGCCATTTTAAGGGAAGGGGACATATCAGTGAAGTGATACAGACAAAATTAAGGCTTCCATTTTCATAGGAAGTGTACCATTAAGAAAAGACAAAAGCAAAATTTAAGTCATCGACAATGCAATTGGTTTCATACAGTTTTTCATTATATTTAAGTCATTTTCTATTGTTGAGAATTAATAAGAAATCCAGAATAACTGCTTAAAATATAATTAAGAAATGAACCTTTTTTTCTTTTTTTTTTTTCTTAAAGACTCTACAACATTTAAATAGAACTATTATCTCTACTATTTGTAATCACACAGTGAATAATGAGGAAACGGTGCTTGTATTTTCCAGCAAAAATCCGTTTGAATTCACACCTCGACTGACAAACGCGTGATTTGCTAATCTTTTTCAGCTCACGGCAATTAAGTACTTTGTTTACTCTTCTTAGAATCTAAACAATTTTCTTGCCTCTTACACATTGATTTCCAGTCTCTTCCCGAAGACAAGATGCCCATTCAGGGAGAAAACACTCCTACCCTTTAGCCACACGAACGAATTTTGAACATAAACCCACCGTGGTTTATTTTATTCACAACTTTAAGACATTTGTTAATGCCGTGATCTTTAAGCATGGAAATAATACGCCCAGAAAAGAAAAAATCAGGAGAATTTCAGCTGAGTGACTTTTGGAGAAAATCCCTATATTTTCTCCCGAGCACGGATAACCTTTTAAGCCTTATTCTGCTAATTGTTACCGCCCTATCAGCCGCATGAGTTAACCTGAAAGAGATGCTCCTCCGAGTGAGAAAACACTTCCACACCAGAGGTGAGGGCAGCGGTTGTAGAGTTCGGAGTGTCGGCAAATGGTCACGTATTTGCTCCTTTGGTTTTTAAATATCTCAGTGACTTCAGAAGAAGATTTAGGGATTCCGTACGTGACATTTGCTCTATAAACCTGATCTTTCTTGCTACCGACACAGCATTTTAAAAGATCTTCCACCAAAAAAAAAAAAAAAAATCACAAAAAAATCCCTTTAAATGTTCAAAATAATTTTTTGTGGTACTTTTCAGCTGATTGGAAATACCTGCAAACAGCTATTTCCCTTTAGATTCCTTCAGATTGTTTTCTAGGAGACGCGATTTTCAAGTAAAACTGAGGGAGGGAGGGAGGGCGAGGAGATAGTGCTTGAAGATGCTCTGGGAAGGTTAAACCCACTAAGTGATCACACGCTCACAACGTGTAGCTGAGCACCGAGATCTTGGGGAAAGCCTTCTCCGGAGATGCCACTTCTCGGTCATGTTTTCTTTCACTGCATGTGACAGCCATTTTGCAAATCTAAAATAAATAGCAATATCGCCCTCTCCTCCTCCTCGCTCCTCCCTCACGTCTTTTTCTCTTCACGTTTCTTTTGTTCCCAGAACTAAAGCGAGGTGCACACCAAGATCACGCTCTTGGTGTTTCTAATGCAGCAAGGATGATAAAACCTCCAGAAGCCCATTTCTGTTCCTGCGCCTCTTGGGCTGCCCAACATGGCGCCTCTGCAGTGCTTTTACAGATGATGTCTTCTTGATGCGTCCTACATATTTAAGCAGAAGTCTTTAATGATAGATGAGCAATTCTCAGCTAGAGCTCCTCCCTGGGCTGCTGCGGAGGGGTGGCGGGGGGAGCTGGGGATGACTAATCGTGACTCCCACAGGTCATTGCTAAAGAGCAGTTGAAGGTGAATGGGAAGCAAGGAATAAATCCTCGAATCAATCTCCAAGCCAAAGGAGCGAGGGGAACGGTGAATTCAAGCCTCCGGCTCCCCGAAACTGTTGTGCCTCCAGGCGGCCAGGCCTTGACTTTCCCTTCTTGTGTCGGGCAGGGTCTTAGAGAAGAGGCAGAAGCCCGGGGACACCATCGAGCTGACTGAAGATGGAAAGCCCATGGAAGTGCCCGAAAAGAAAGCCCCGTTGTGCGACTGCACCTGCTTCGGGCTGCCCCGGAGATACATCATTGCCATCATGAGCGGACTGGGATTCTGCATTTCCTTCGGAATCCGATGTAACTTGGGAGTGGCCATCGTGGATATGGTCAATAACAGCACCATACACCGAGGAGGAAAAATTATTAAAGAGGTGGGAACCTTTCCCTCTTAAATCCCACATCCTCCCAGTACAACTCTCAGTCAAACACCTCAGCACAGGTGGGACGGGCCCTGAATGGTTTCGCTGCATTTTCCCTCACCTGAGCCCCGATGCTCCCCGGTCCCGAGGCGGGCGGTCCTCCCCCCTCCCCCTGCCCTTCGAAGGACGAGAAATCCCGTTCTTGAGGCACAAACAATTTCTACCGATTATTTCTGCTTTTCCATTCCAGTTCCTAGCCCTAGTTTGCGGTGTTATTGCGCCGACAATTCGTCCCCCGCCTTGCCTTTCCACTTGAAAAACGCAGATATCTCTTAAAATAAACGTAGGGGATGGGAGAAGGACTGTCAGCGGGCGCACCTGGCCGTAAAGGAGGCGGGGAGGTTTTGCAGGAATGTTTGAAAACACCAGGGTGAATTTCATTTGACAAAAAGGCGTGAAATGATAAGAGCCGTTTGAAAGCGAATTAAAGTGCGATGAGAAAGATGCGACAAATGCAGATGAGTCTTAAACACCCAAATACACAGAGCAGCCCTGAGGGGTTGCCGCCCGTACAGACGAGAGGTAAAAGCGGGTTCTGCATCCCCGACCCCGCCCGCTGAGAGCCGGGGGTCCCGCGGGTCCCAGCGCTCCCGGCTCTGCCCCCCGATCCTTGCCTCGGTCCGGCGGCTCGGGGCACACGGGACCCCCCTGGCCCCGTCGTGTTCCAGGGAGGCACGGCCCGTGCTGCTTCTATTGCTGTTCCTGGGTTTGTTCTGCTGGTCTGGCGTTTCCCGCGGTGGGGCTGGGAGCCGGCAGCGGAACCCTTTGGATCGCACTGCGGGTGAAAGCTCTGAAGTGACACAATTACAGCTTTCCTCTTGTCTTTCTCTTTTTCTGCCCCGGTCCCTTGCGCTGGAAGAAAGCGAAGTTTAATTGGGATCCTGAAACAGTCGGCATGATCCACGGCTCTTTTTTCTGGGGATACATAATCACCCAGATCCCCGGAGGCTACATCTCATCTCGGCTGGCAGCAAACAGGTAAACAGCGCCTAAAGGGCTCCAAAAGCCCGTGCGGGGCCGAGCTCCGGACAGGGGGGTCGAGCCGAGCTCCGGACAGGGGGGTCGAGCCGAGCTCCGGACAGGGGGGTCGAGCCGAGCTCCGGACAGGGGGGCTCCCCTGCACCCCCGCAGCACCTTCGGAAGGGAACTGTGGGGCTGCATTTCTCACCCTCCTTCAAGCAGCCCCCTGCTTTTGCGGGGGATAGCTCATGTTGGTTTCTTTTTCCTTTAGACACTTATTTAAGGAGGTTGCGACAACGATACTCGAACAACACGTATTCAGAGGCAAACTCAAAGATTCATTATTTCATCAAAGCTTGAGATTCCCCGCCCCGTGATTGAATTAAAGAATTTTGTGATTTTTGTTTTAATGAAAAGGGAAACCGTCAGCAGGATTTTTTCATTAAAGCATAAATGAATTTAGAATGGTCGAAAAACATGTTTAAATGAGACTTCCACAATGAAAAGGAAGTGCAGATGGTCTGGGGACTTAAGGTCTCGTTTCTATGGTGTCTGGCAGTTTTTCAAGCACCCTGGGTGCGATTCTACCTGTTAATTAGATCCACTGAGTATTGGAGACACATGAGGCTTTCACATCCGTGCTTAATGCCACAGGCTCATCGTTTGCAGAAGCAGCACAGGTCCTAGCGCCACTCTTCCAACCAGTACCACACTCAGTGCAAATGGATGCTAAACTCAGCCACATATACCTTTAACTCTTCTCAGGAGTGGGCAACATTAAAGGCTGGCCTGGATGGGCAGAGTGGCTTAGCCTGAGAGCAAGATGGCTTATGTGTGCTTCAGACAGAGGAAGGAGAGCGTGTGGCTAAAGCAAAAAATGGTCTTCTCGAGATAAAAAGCTTTTCGAGAGATCTAGAGTAGAAACGAGTCTTTACAAAGGGAGAGATGCTCTGTAACTGAGCAAACACTGATATTCAGAAATGTAAAAGGCTTTTTCAAACAGACTTTAACAGCCAAGGACTATTTACCTTTTCTTCCTCCTTCAATAATTTTTTCATCTTTACACAGTCTGTAACTCGTCAGGATTAATTGGAGTTTTAGTAGAGTAAAGGCTGTCAGAATCTGACACAGAGAATCAAAATCTCTCTTCATTCACCCAAACAATATCAGAAAAGCCATTTGAACCAATTCAGATGCAAAGTGATGCAACTACAGAGATTTGTAAGACAATGGCGGGGACACTGCCAGGAAAAGCCAGTAGTAGAAGCACACAAGTTGACAGGTTCTAATCAAACTTTTCTCCTCTACACAAACATTTACGTTTATGACAACAACTGAGGACTACTCCAGTAAAACGAGGTGTATTTTATCTAGATAGGTATTATTCCTGTGGGAGCACTTCCTGCCTCAGGTGTTCTGTATCATTCCCAGGCATCTCTCTGCCCAAATATTCCGTAGGGAACCCAGGTTACTCCGGGTATCTGCCCCGAGTGCTGTGGTGAAAGCTCTTTTCCTTTTTGTGTTTTTCACAACCAAGTCAATGACTGGAATTGGACTAGTGATATTTATCACCTTGGGAGGCTGATGATTATCTGGCGAGAGTTTATGACCCTTTCAAAGATTCAGACACCATTGTGGTACTGCTGAGACTTGCTGTGGCCTTCACATTTCATCAGTCATTTGGGGAATATATATAAATGCAGATAAACTTGTGGGTACAAAAAGATCCCGTCGATCAGATGATACATGAAACTTCTGTTTGACTGAATTCTGTTCAATGTAGGACACTTGAGAGCAAAGTAAGATCAGAGGGAGGGACCATTCTGAAAAGCAGTCTCACTGAGTGGGATCTTAAGCCATGTGGGACTAGAAACACATCACAAGCCTTCAGCATGATGCTCTACTAAAGTAATCAGTGTAATCCTAGAATGTTTATTTTTATTTATATTGTGCAATGAGTGTATTTAAGTAAATGACGTTGACCTTGGATTTTTGTGGGTAATTTGAACGCATTCATATTAGTATGGGTGTTGAAAAATTAGAGATTGCTCTAGAGATCTCTAATTGCTTCAAAAATGACAGTATAAAGTGATGCCTAGTGAAAGAAACAGCAAGAACTATGCATTCAGGAGACATGTATATAAAAGATTACTAGGAGATAATCTGATTGTAAATATGCATATAATTCCAGAGGAAAAATTGCTTGGTATAAGTGCATGTTTTAGTCCTCTGGAAAGAGATTACAAGAATCAGCAATTGACAGCCATAAAAATTTTAAAAAGCTTAAATTGTAACAATAATGACTACCCACCACTGGTCCAACCAGAGAAATTATGTGATTTTTTTTTTTCATTGGGTTTTAAATTCCTGTAATGGAAGTTATATTTAAGCTATTGTGAAATGTTTGTAGTAGAGGGATAATTAAATAAAATATTAGGGATAATCAAGTATTAAGGGCTGTTGCCATAGTGAATTTCAGGCTATGTGGTCCTATAACTAAGCATGTGTTTTGTTTTTAATCTAGAAATTTAATAATTTAATTCAAATTAATATTCCCTGTCTCACAGTCATGGTGCTTTAGCTGTCTGTGAATAAATTACCTGCTGTGCTATCACACACCTATGGAAAGGTGTGAAATTATGCTCAGGTTTATCACCTCATCTCAAGATAATTTGAATATCATTATATTTTAAACTTCTGATACACCCATTAAATATTCTTTATGTTGGAAATCTACAAAAAACCCCTTGCCCTACCAAAAGTAGCCCTAAAATGCTGTGGCAGTATTTTCTCACTGATTTACTAAGCGAACTGTTTAAACATTTACTGTAAATCAGGAAAGATTCTTTGAAATTAATTGTTAGATTACACCACAGATAATCAATTCTCAATGCAGTTATATATTGAAAACAGAAATTCCAGTTTTGACTGTATGTGCCAAGCATTTTTTTCCAAAGTAAATCTGCAATAATCACAGACTGTTTTTTATAAAACAAAGCTGAGTGACCATTTTAGCTCCTTGGTGTATACTCAAACATTAGAACCTTCTAACACAAAGACACAAAGGGCAGAATAGAATGCCAATTTTCTAAAAATTAAAATCACCTATGGTAGTGACATATATTTCATATTATCTGTCAAAGCTCAAATCCTGGCACCATTCACATTAAAAAATGTAACTACATGACTATACTACATTTCTCTACAATGCAATTATCTCTCATCTACGATGAACTCAATCATTGTCACTCAAATCTGAATGAAATTATACAAATTAACATTTAGCTTCAAATTTATCTTTGTTTCTCAAGTGCCATTCTCCTTGCTATTAAAAGCTAAATCCTTCTTCCCAGCAAGTAATCTGATAGGATTATTTGTATGAATAGAATGAATGATATTTCAGACAACTATATGATATTTCAGTGCATCTTGTCTCAGAGTCCCACAGATTTTCACTGAAACTGTCATTAGCATGTCAGTGAAATCCGAATCTCTATAACTCAGCCTTAATGACAACAAGCATAAAGATTTATGGTAAAGTATTAGCTTAGAAATACAAACAGAAAAATGTCCCAGAAGCTCACATCTTTTACATTTCTCTATTTTAAAAAGATAAATTGTTCCATTCTTTTAGCAGGTAGGCATATCTGGTGCTTTCTGGTTTTCGAACAATGATTAATTCACAGCATGAGTAGGGGATTAGCGGATGATTAAACAAGTGCCAACTCCTGAACTTCTGAGGACTTAAACTGACCTTGCATTGTGAGGGAAACCCCCCCAGAGCTGCACTTGCCAACCCCACCCTTCATATCCAGCCCAAAATCCTGCAGGTTGAACTGGTCTCTGATCCCTGGCACTGGTGTGGGGCTCATGTGTTTCCAGGCAAAGAAGGCAATATTGCACAAAAAAAAAAAAAAAAATCCCAAGATGATTTTGTCACCCTACTGCATTGCAGATCCTCTGAAGTACCAGTCTTTACAAGAAGGGGACTGGGGAAGGTGGTGGCTGGTGCTGCTGCTCCCTCTGCCTCTGCCATATGGTTCAGGGTCCTTCCATTTTTCTGTCATGAATGATGAAGCTGTTTTCACAATTTAATGATGCAACAAGGGATTTAGATGGGAGTTTTGCTTGATAATAGGGGGCCTCAGATGTGTGACAAAAATTAATAATGTATCCAAGCCCTTATTATACTAGATTAGATGGCTGGAGGTCGACTTTTACATATTAATGCTTCATGAAGGGCTTATAATAGGATTTAGTATGAAGAGCACAGAGCACATCCCCCTCCTCCCATAAACACATATGAGTGAAAATAACCTGTTTTATCTCGATTTAAGAAAGCCAGACAAAGCTGTTTTACTATGGCTTCTGGCCACAGACTGTTTTTAAGGAGGTTTAGTTTTAAGTGATTCTCCTATGAAGCATGTTCAACCTAGGACTGGTTCTTGGGAATCAAGTATTCATCTCTAATGGCAAAGGTAGATTATTCTCTCTGATTTTTTTTTTTTTTTTGTGTTTTAGCAGCTGAGTTCATGTGCCACTCCAATATTCATGGCATAACCCCAGTTTTGTTAGCCTTGTGCTGTTTTATGCAAATTAAGGCCCCAAATCAGAAAAAAAACCCACTACATTCTGTCTATCATTTAGGAAAACATAAATTGTCAGGGTGAGCATTTCACAGGGATAGGTTTACAGTAGAGGGGTCAGCAGAGTCATCAGGAAACCAGCCTGTACTAGACAAAAGTCAGAATGACTGTATATGCCACAGAATAGCTAAATAGTGTCTCCCCATAATGGCTTCAGTTCTACTTAGTTGATTTGAAATATGTAAATATAAGAAAAAGTTAACCCAAGAAGGGTTATCAGCGTGATTACAGACTGAAAAAGACAACTAGACTATGACAAATATTATTTATAGGAGTATTTATGTTACTAAGGTGATGAACAAATGAAATGATAGGTATATAATTAAAAACAAATCAGTACAGATAGTGTAAGTCTTCTAAATGAGTGACTACTCACAGTTTGCAGTCAAGGAGGTGAATAAGAACAGCTGAAAATGCATGGAGAACAGCTGGTAAAAAAAAAATCACTATTATCAAGCAAAAATAATCTTTTCAGAGTTAGTAAAAGCACAGTTTATATTTACATACATTGGAAGCAGGTAAACCATCATTAATGGTGTTTTAGTTTTCAAGGCACCTCAGGCAAGAGTGTTATAGGCTAAGCTGTTATTTTCTCTGGTACAGGGAAGCAGCTGTAGAACATTACATTTAAAAAATGTGGAATTTTGGAGCTAATTGGATACAGAAGGGAAGTAATCCTCGAGACAGAAAATGCAGAGAACCAAATTTATCCTTGACTAATTTTTTCAGAACTAAATATAAAATTTTCAGAATTTAGCCCTTCTTGTTGAGATATAACTACAAGAGTAGGATTATGTTTGAAATTTGAGTTTATTTTTGCATTCCATCCTCCACTGCTGAAGATTCTTTGAAATCATTATTGGTGTAAAATTCACTACACAGTTTGCATGAAATTACACCAGGTACTTTCAGAGAATCCTAGGATGGTTTGGGTTGGAAGAGACCTTAAAAATCACCCAATTCAAATATCCATGTCATGACGCTCCTTTCAGAACAAGCTGATAAAGAAGCTTCTTATTTGTTAGGATTATATAATTCAGATATAATGCTGTCAGATAACTTTGCTCAAAGTTCCCTTCTAATCCTGAGTTTTCACAAACCCTTACTTGTATTAGCAGTGTATCTAATAAATAAAACAGTCTCTGAAACAAAACCCAGGGATACTTCTGACCATCAATTGCAGGCAGTCTATGCAACAGGTATCCTTAATCACCTCTACTTGCTTTGCTACTTCACCCCAAAACAATCTGTACACCGGGTTTGATGCAGCAAAATGTTGTCTAGGTTGGTTGCATAAAAACACTAATGTCACTGTCACTTTTCTCTGACAGAATCTGCCTTTGCTCTGAGCAGTCCTGACACAATCAGCTGTAATGTGTGGCCCATGTATCAGAAAACATTCCAAAAAGCAGTACAGATGTCCAACTTTTGAGTCCAACACCTAGTAGTTATCATCCCAAACAACTGCACAAAACATTTTAAAATTAATCCTGCAGATGATTCCTTTGAAACGTGTGTTATTATATCTCTAAATCAGCTCTTAAACCACAGCCTCAGCCCTGCATGTTGGTAAGGTGATTTGAATGAGATAGTCCTGGTTTGAAACATTATCTAGCAGATTACATATTTAAAGAGCAAGCTGTCCCAAAGCTAATGAGCTAGAAGGAATGAGTCAGAGCTTTATCTAGACATATATAGATATAATGAGTTGTAAAACGAAACCACGGGTTGAGAGATTCCCCAGCTGAATTCAGACAGGAAAGAGAGAGGATTGGTAGAGTGAGCAAGTGAATGAAGAAAAAACCAGACAAGGTGTAGAGGATTTGATTTCCTTAGTGATGCAAAAGAAATAAGATAGGATTGCAGTTGTGGAAACTGAAGAGATTAAAACCATTAAAATAAAACAGCATGGGTAGAAGACATATTATGGATACATTAAGTTAAAAGTTGGAAAGGAGAAACCACTACTAAGTAGGGTAGATGTTTATAACTTCCCAGATGGAACCTGATCTGCTTATGAAAGGATAATGTAATGCACTTGCTGGTAAGAACAACAATTTGAATTTAATGACGCAGGATTCTCTTACATTCAGCACCAATTCCAATGATGTTTTCATTCAACAGTGCCCAAGTTTTTATAAAACACACATTGACATATCAAAAAATAGGTCTGTGAACACGCAATGGAAGGTGCAGCCTGAAAGTGTTTGGGGTCTTGGTATGAGTCAGTGGCATCAGTGGGGTTTGAAGAAGGCAGAAAACTAAAGGACTTTGGATTGCTGATACACATGGACTTAATCTCTGCATGGCATTTCACACCCTTGTATCATCTGCTTTGCTAAAAGTCTCATGAATATTTCGGGAATTTTTGATCTTCCAACCTGGCAGATCAAACCATAGCAAGTTCAGGTCATCAAAATACGTGTTCTGTATCAGAGTCTTAGAAGGTCCTCATCACACCTAATATGAGTAGTGATATACTTTATAAGGAGGCAAGTGTCAAGTATCAGTTAAGCCCTGAAATTTCTATATATTCAAAGAAAAATCTAAGTTAAAAAGTTGATCACAAATTGTCACTGTCAGCAATATTGGCAGAAGAAAATATTCTGAAAAGCTGCTGTAAGTCCACAGAAATTCCAGTTAGCCCATCTTGCTTCTTTCTAGATATCATGTTTTACTGGAAAAAAATGAAGCATTTAATAGAGCACTGAGCCATATACTTCCTCTCAGACAAAATATTCTTTGGGCTGTATAAAAATATAACATAAGAATGTCTATGTTGTGTTTCTGCCCTTTGCAGGAGAAGGTGTGTCACAGGTGAAAGACAGTAGGTAGAATCAAAGTGAAAGAATACATTTTAGAAATCTTGAGCTGACAGAATAGTCTAAAATGTCCCATTCTGTGGTACACATTCTGCTGCTCAGAGCTGCTGCTGGACTAGGATTCTCCCAAAAAAGCACTTTTCAAGAAAGAACAGCAAAGGACAGTCAGAACCTAGCTTAAGTTTTTACATATGTTTCACAAAATAAGTCTTCGTTCAACATGTTGAATGTGATTTTTGTAAGGAAAATTACCAACTTGGATCCAAATAAATTTCATTTATTTTATAGTGACAGATTTTTTTTTCATCTGATCTTTAAACAAGGTTGGGAAAATTTCACAAGAAACCTCACATTGTCAATCCTCTTTTTTTCTACCCTTACCTAACAAATTTGTAACTACAAGTAGGGAAAATGTTTCATCACCATTTACAAATCAAGTCAATTGGTCAACACACATACTTCATCCAATGAAAATGATGGTCTCTAGAATATAATCAATATTCATGTAAAAACGTCAAATGCAGAGGTTTTTCAGAAAAGAACAGGGGTTACATTTTCCATAGGCTCCTGTTTACAGTCAGAATTAACTAATTTGTAATATTTTGAATTTAGTTTATTGTAGTGGTGCAAAATGCTTTTACAGACACCCAGGCACACCCTACGATTCCCGAGAAAACTAACAAAATAAACAAACTTTCCTACTCAATAGATAAGTATTCCATGAAATGGTGATCAATGACACTTTGGAGGGAAAAGTGATGCAGTTACAGTCCTGAATTAATTTGCTATGTAGGCCATTGAATACTTTGTATATTTTCATATTTTTCAATGCAAATCTGTTAAAATACATGCAATGATGTTTCGTAGTTGTAAGTGACCAAGGCTTACTGTTCTTCAATTATTTTGAATTTTAATGAAATTACGTTAATAATTCACTGACACAGCATTTACACATCTTAAAATGACAGCATTTTCTTGTTTCAATAAATATTTAAAAATCAGTTTTAAACATAAAAGTTACTTTTCTTTTTTTTTTTAAAGGACAAATTTAGCTAAGGTATTTCATATGCTTTAGAAAAGACACATTTGGTATCCATAAGTTTCATTTCCTCGAGGTGACTTCACTTATTCAGAGAACTGAGACATCGATAATTGTAGAATTGTGGAATTTGTCAAATATGTTAAAAATTGACATAAATAAAAATACAGGGGACTCAGATGAGGAATTTATTTCACCACATACCCATTTATGAATTCTTTGCAGCAATTTTCATCCCCAGTCACTGGGGTAAAAGGATGCCTCTAAGCAGGACCCCTTTCTTTCAGATACCCTATGTGTAACACAATATGTCATCCATCTGGCACTCAGAATTCAAAGTGCACTGTGCTCAGCTCACTTTTTGAGCTGACGCTGCTTCCAGCTGAGTAACAATATCTGTAACACACTGCAGAATGCTCATGTAATGTGAATTGCCTGACAAAGGTAGATGACAGCAGTGCTGCTGCACAGATGCAGAGATTAGAAATCCAGAGATGAAAATAAATACGATTGTTTTTCTTTTGTCCAGAAAAGAAAAAGGAGCCAATTGACTTGAAACCCAAATAGATTAATTCCACCTGCAACCTCATTCCGTTCTAAGCACTTCTGAGCTGTCCAAGTAATTTTCTTTCTCTTCTCCCATCCCAAATGTCTTGCATTCAAATATGATTTTGCTAGTATTACTACTTATAATACAGGAGGATTAAGTCACAGTCATGGCCTTTGAGGCCAAAGCCAGCAATACACTGAAGATCAGTGTTAGATTCTGATTTTTGGGACTGAGTCTACTCAGTCTAGAAATTGAAATAGCTAAGGAAAGCATATTTTTTTTTTGTTTCAGGACTGCTTCTGGTCCACTTATGAGGACCAGAATTCATTGGGCTTTCCCCCTTCTCCTTGACATACTACTAATGCATTTATTGTCTTCTTCTGCATATGGTTATTTTCTTCCAGATATAGTTGCAGAGTTGCTGATTTTGAGTCAGAAAGGATTTTTTTTGCAAGGCTAGGGGCTGCTGTAGACATATCATGACACTTGAATTCCATCCTAATGCAAGGGCCAAGAATTATGGCAGTGTCATTGGTCTCACCTGCTTTATCTCTGTGATAGTTCTCTGCAGTTCTCCCAGAGTTTACCTTCAATCTGCTGAAGCTCTTAATTTTTTTCTGCCATGGCATTAAAATGTTTTGTGTGTGTGCCCAGAATCAAATGTATTTTCAAGGATACCTCTGAATGAAAGTTCAGCCACATGGATTTCCCAGGCTGAGCTCAGCCCAGGGGACATCCTGCAGCAAGGCTTGGCTCACTCCAGAGCCCAGCTGTGGAAACACAGCTGAAGAAAGGTAAAACAGCAGCTTTAAATCTGTGCGTCCAACAAGGGCCACCCCTCTCCGTTCAGTGTGATATCAGAATATCAAGAGGGCAAACAGGTACTTGTATAAAAGTGCAGTGGGGTGTGGAGAGGAACAAACACTCCTAAACAAGCTGGAAATGTGTTTTTCAGGGAACTCTGTCTGAGAATGAACATTAACGATGAATGCATGCCACAGTGGAACCACACACCCATTCAATTTGCCATGAAAACATAAGAAATCTGAGCTTTCTAACCCACTGCTGGAGTTACCGTCGTAGAAAAATTGAGCAAGATGCAAAAATTAAACCTAAAGGATCATAAATCACTAGCTTAGTAGACAAAAAAAAAAAAAATTAAAATGTAAGCAGAAAAGAAAGGATTATGCAATTTGAGGGTTTGATGTGTGAGTCAGCAAAATAGTTTAGAAATGCCCTGGGAACAATCAGAATGTTCCATTTCCCAATTAAATATATTCAAATGTGAGCTGCATTCAAATATATTTTGATTGGCTGTAGCTCAAAATAATTTTTACTTGATCTAAACAATTACAATAAGTATTGCTAAGTGAGATATTTAAAGCAATAAACCAGTAAGTTTTGTAAAAATCAGCACTATATCACTACACTGTGTTAGGTACAATTTAGTATTTATGGAAATAAACGTAAGAAGATTGAAGAGCACAAAGGAGAAATATGATATGATATATATGAAATTATGATATTTATCATTGTGCGCTGAGAGATTAAAAGGAAATATAGAAACATTTATTTACTCTTGATTAAGAGTTACAGAGAAAATGGAGTCACTAAAGTAGCCATGCATGACATCACTTAATAGGGATTCATAAAAAGAATTTAAAAAGCCATTTCTTGCAAAAATAATGATGTAACTCTAACTTATTCTACTTGCAAATCCTTAGATTTTTTTGGGAAATCATTCTTATAAAGCACTGTTCAGAGAGAGAATTGACTCACAACTGATGCTGTGGAATTATTTCAACATCTGCACACTGATGTAACTATAGAATATTTTCCAGTATTTGTGTTTCTAAATACAGGCAAGAAGAAGCAGGTATCTGATCATTCGTTCAGTTACATTTTCCTTTGCCTTCTAGAAGGAACAGACTCAAGGAAACATCTTCTCTTTAGTAAACATGAGAACAAAAGCAGTTCTGGGAAACACAGCTTCCAGCTGTGTGCAAATAGAAGCTGATTTCAGATACAGAATCAAAAAACTACAGTAAATTTCCTTGAAGAAACGGTTACCTACTGCAACAATTTTGCAAACCTAATCCTTATATAGAGACAACATTTTTAAATAGTATATCTTCACATGATTTTAACAGGACAAGACATCATTGCAGTTCATGTCAACATAAGAGGGTATTAAATTGTAAGGAAATGAAGTGCATGTAGTTTTGGAGTAGAAACTTACACTAAAGAAATCAAGAGTAGAAGACAATTTAGGTCAAAATAGTCCTCATGGTGCAGCACAATCATGTGCCCAGTCAGTCCCAGTAAATATATTGAACATGCTGACAAAGCAAAGCCAGAAATACACTGTACAGACAGCTAAATGTTCTTTTACTTGAGGTGGAGATCAAAGGGAACACAATGAGGAGACAAGATTAAGAGCTGTTTAGCAAAGCTTCCTTACCATGCTCTTTATTTTGTGTCAAATAAAAGCGGCTTATACTCAGTTTTCTATTTGAAGATTTGTTTCATACTGTGATTCTAAATGCAGAATGTGGAATATTGTGTCTTTGAGGAGAATTTGCATCCTTCTTCTTTAGCCCAAGTATCCTGCTTCTCTAGCCTAAGGTGTATTCCTCACTGACTTATGGAACTGTACCAGTTTCTGAAGAGCACAAGTGAAGGTCAAAGGTTTCTGTCAGATCATTTCCACATCAGATACTGGGATGCCATATGCCGTCAGATTTATATCTGCTTTATATAGCTTTATGTAAAAAAAGACACAGTAATGCTGGAGAAAAGGTTTCCTCCTACAAGAGGCAGATATTAATTGAGTCAAATATCAATCCAGTCAAATCAGTGGAATTGAAAATGAATCACCAATTCATACATTTATTTTGACTTTGTAATGTGCTTTATTTGAAGTCAGGATGCTGCAGAATCAAAATGAGCAATTTTCAGTGAGTAGCCTCTGGAAAAACAACAGTAAGAATGATCTATTTTCTATGGATATGTGTTTCCAAACTGATTAACTTGTGTCTAAGAAAATCCCAGGTCTAAAATTCTTCCTGATGCTTTTGACCTGTATGAAAGTGGATTTTCTTCTGCTTTGTAAGGAGTAAATGCATGGTGTCACTTTCTTACAATTAAATCACATGAGAAACCCTTTTACAGACCATCTCTTTTAGGAAACCATTTGGAGACAATTTCTAATTTTGATTTCAGAGGGTGGAGAATTCAACCAGATTTAGTTGAAATTAGTGTGAAAATTAAAGTAAAGTGGGAGTTTATAGGGAAAGTAATATCTATAGCTGTGATTGCATAAGATATATTTCCTTAGGAAATGATGCTAAATAGATAAACACACCCATGCTTGGCCTGGGTCTTACCAGACAGATTATTACACTAGGTGGAACAGACACTGATCCAGTCCAGTCAGCATATTCCCCATATAAAGAACCCATGTAGGGAACATCTATATTTACAAATGAGCATAAGTAGAACAAGTCAATTGGAACAATGCTGAAGTAGTTAACTTTCCCTTTTCTTTCCACCTTTGCAGAGTATTTGGTGCTGCTATACTGCTGACATCTTCCCTCAACATGTTAATACCATCTGCAGCCAGGGTGCACTACGGATGTGTCATCTTCGTTAGGATCTTGCAGGGCCTTGTAGAGGTATGGAAAAATTATAAAATAACTAGTAAATGTGATAAATGTTTGTTAGCCTTTAGCTAGCAATTGTAGCTTTGGAATGAACATAGAAATTGTTTTAAATTCATCACTGATTTTGGGTATAGAGGATTTCAATGTGTGAAATATAGCTATTTGATTTTCCTTTAGCTGTAAAATTTCATGGCAGTGTTCTCTGGCTGAGAAGCCAGTGGGATATGCTTTTAGCACTGACATGTCACTAAACTCCTAAACTGCATAAGGCTGGTGTAGTTCTCAACAGTTACTTGCTGGTCAGCATCACAGAATAAGTACATAATAAAAACCTAAGTCCTGATTATGCCATGTCTCTGTTGGAATGAATAAGAGGTCTACCATAATTTAAAAGAAGCAAAAACTAACTGAGCCTTTCCTTTCCTTTCCTTTCCTTTCCTTTCCTTTCCTTTCCTTTCCTTTCCTTTCCTTTCCTTTCCTTTCCTTTCCTTTCCTTTCCTTTCCTTTCCTTTCCTTTCCTTTCCTTTCCTTTCCTTTCCTTTCCTTTCCTTTCCTTTCCTTTCCTTTCCTTTCCTTTCCTTTCCTTTCCTTTCCTTTCCTTTCCTTTCCTTTCCCTTTCCCTTTCCCTTTCCCTTTCCCTTTCCCTTTCCCTTTCCCTTTCCCTTTCCCTTTCCCTTTCCCTTTCCCTTTCCCTTTCCCTTTCCCTTCCCCTTCCCCTTCCCCTTCCCCTTCCCCTTCCCCTTCCCCTTCCCCTTCCCCTTTCCTTTCCCTTTCCCTTCCCCTTCCCCTTCCCCTTTCCCTTTCCCTTTCCCTTTCCCTTCCCCTTCCCCTTCCCCTTCCCCTTCCCCTTTCCCTTTCCCTTTCCCTTTCCCTTTCCCTTTCCCTTTCCCTTTCCCTTTCCCTTTCCCCTTTCACTGATGGCTGGCTCTTTGCTCCTCAGGGCCACAAAACTTAACCTGATTTTAACTAATGTACTTTATTGCACTAAAAGATTCCAAAAAACAGTGCAGAAAGTGCCTGAAATGTAGGTGACTGACAACCAGTTTCTTAAAGTGTATGTGTATAAATCTGGATCCATTTCTGGCATGTTATCTGCATGCACAAAAAAGCATTTTTCACTGCAAAGATGAGAGGAAGAGAAGCAAGTGGGTAATTAATTACACAATAAAATAGCTATTGTAGACTCACACATCTTCAATACTCTTCAAAGGAATTGTGAATGCAAAACATTCCAAACAAGACTTTTCGAAGAAGGTTTATGATAAATAATGACAATCTTATGATTATATCTTGAAATATTTTTTTTAAAAAAAAACTGTTAAAATACTGGAATGAGCAGAAAACTGGTTACAGGATTTTCTTTCAAAACAGAAGAAGTGATTTTACAGTTTTCTGCACATTGAGGCTCATCCTCTCAGTATTTGTGAAACCATCAGTAACTGCAAAAAATTATTAATTTTTCTACTTTTTGTGGAGGAAACAAAGTGTCAGATTAGGAGAAAAGTGAATCTATATAACCTGTATAACATCTATATATGGTTTATATGCATATACCATAATTCTTAATCAGGAATTTGTGTACAATTACTGTAAATATCATATAACATCTTTTAAAATTTCAACACTGCAAGTTTAGTTTTTCTATTCCTAAGTTAAAAGCTGGTTTGAAGAGAGACCTGTAAAGTAGCTGGTTTAAAATCAAGTCAAATAACATCATTCAACTACTTGCTTTACATGCTTCATTAAAGACAGAGTGAAAACCTTCTCTTAAAAGTATATTTCTAAACAGTTATACATATTATTTTCAAGACTTAGAGCAGTGGCACTTTATTCTGTACTTCCTAAATTATACTTTAGATGTTAGATTTTAAAAATGAGGGTTGGGTAAATCTGTCCTGCATTAGAAAGACTTCAGAGGGTCTGTATTGTTGTCCTTCCTTTGACTCTGGTTCTTGTGCACTAATACTCTTTAATTACTTGCAATTTTTTCCTGGAAAGGGGAGGGGGAACAAAAGGAAACATGTTATATTTGTTTCATACAGCCTCTTTAACGATCTGTAGTGATACACAAAACCCATTTCAACTCGAATAGGTATCGACATTTTTCTGTGGCTGTGCTCAGATTTTGCTATAAAAGTGCAAAGCATTCTCAACTTCTTTCTTATAGCAATAAAAAATAAAAACTGATGCAAAGACAATTAACTGAATGACTGACCAGCATTAGCTAACTTGTGGCACACCCATTCCCCAGGGTGTCACCTACCCTGCCTGCCATGGTATTTGGAGCAAGTGGGCCCCCCCATTAGAAAGAAGTAGGTTAGCAACCACTTCCTTTTGTGGTAAGTAACTGTATTTTTGTCTTCCTTCCATTTGTGACATACAAGTGTTTTTAAATAGTTTTTTTTTTTTTTCTTCCTTTTCATCCACGTGTTTTGTTTTGTAGGTTCCTATGCAGGAGCTGTCATTGCAATGCCTTTAGCTGGGATTCTAGTGCAATATACTGGGTGGTCTTCTGTGTTCTATGTGTATGGTATGCATTTCTGCTCATTTCACTCCACTATTGTATGAATTTCCTTTACCCTTTGTAAAAATCAGAAAGCTACTGTTAAGAGGACAAAAAAAACCCCAGCAAAGTGGGGCTTCTAAGCTAAAAATACAGTCTAGAGAAAAGGACAATGAAAGAACAGAATCTTAGGAGAAGTGTATATAAGAAAGCAACACGATTAAATAAGAAAAGCCAGCTCATGTCGAAACCTTCCTCACTTTTAGCACAAGCAGTACAAATTTCTGTGCAGATCTCTGCTATCTCTGCTCACATTAACATCTCTCACAGTGATAAAACTGCAAATTTAGAGTACCTGCCCTGAATAAGTTGCTCTGATTTTTATCTAAATACCTACATAACTTAATTCACACCAGTTGTGTTAACCTACACTGACAGAAAAGAATGTCCCAAGGGAATTAATTCTGCATCTATGTGAATTAAGTGGAAGAATTATAGAAATTTAATAAACTACTCAGGAAGTGCATTGCTATGTTTAAAAAATTGCCAGTCTTCTATTTTGCAGGTAAAAAAATTAGTGCAGTAATCAAACAGCAGCATCTTAAAGCTGAATGTGCCTTCTTTTACAGTTTAGTGACATGAAATGGAAGCTGTTTCATTGCATTGAATTGTACAAATTGATGTTAAGATCAGTGAATATTCACTTCCAGTGAAATCATTCTGTAAATGAAACAAAGACTACTTCACTGTGCTATAGTTCTGCATGTATTTTGCACAAGTATTATTCACAGGATCAAACTCTCTGTTGGAGAGTTATTTCTACTGAGAACTCAGGAAAGAGGCACTGACAGCAATTGCCATATATATATACTTGTTGTAAAGATTGAAAGTTTTTTCTTCTTTTTTTGCTGTTTACTGTGCATTTCTTTTTAAAGTTTTTCTTTCCATTCCAAAGGGAGCTTTGGTATAGTCTGGTACATGTTTTGGCTTTTGGTTTCATATGAGAGTCCTGCAAAGCATCCTACAATCACAGATGAAGAGAGGAGATACATAGAAGAAAGCATTGGAGAGAGTGCCAACCTCCTAGGTGCAATGGAAGTAAGAATATTTCCCACACACTGGTTTCCAATGAGATATCTCAACACCCAAATAAAGACAACAACAAAAAATCAAACTCTCCTTTAAGATCAAAAAGTGTATTTGGAACGATTTGAACAAATGTGTTCCTGGGGGATGGGAAGATCTTAAATCTGCTGGTGGATTTCTGGGTGGATGTTTTATTCACTAAGAGAACACAGGTTCTAGTTCTTCTAGCAGACAACTCATGGAATTTATGCTTCTTTTTCTACTCCAAGTTATAAAAAAGAGGTACAGCTACATTTGAAACTTCAACTTTATTTAGACTGTTCTTGTATCTTGAGCTGAAAAGGTCAGTTTCCTTCCTATTTAGTAATTTCTGGAAGGTTTTCCTCTTCCTAAAAGCAAACTGCAGGAAATGCACTACTCAGTATCTCTTGAGGTCCCCAGAACATCAGAAAATGCCAATCCTTATTATATTATGTTTTGTCTGCCAGAAAGACTGCAAGTTGCAATAGAGCATGCTTTGAGATCCAAAAGAACATTTCCCATTATTGCAGTAATTTTGCTTGAGGCATGTTATCAAGACTCTCATAATCATAGTTCTGTACTGGTTTAGTTCTCAAGAACTGCTAAAAACCATGACGAGCTGATGATCAGTATGATCTCTGAATTTTTCAGCCACTTAGCACTCCAATAGTGCTAATAGTTATTTCTGCAACTGCTGAAGAGCTTTAAAGAAACTATGGCCATGTTTGCTCACTCAGGAAAATAATAATAATAATAAAAAAAGTTTAAGCCTCACCTTGTCTGCTTAAATTTTTACACCATCCATTCCCAGTAGACCCTCATTATGTTTTTTTATTTGGTCAGAACACCAGTTCTTGATTGAACCCAGGAATTAACAATTTCCATCTTAGCAAAAAACTTTGTTTTGTATTAAATAAGGAACTGAAGATATTAGAGTCATTTTTTGATAGCTGACATTTTTAGGTGTTATTGAGGGCCTGTCTATGTTAATATTCAACAGCATTCAGTAGGGTTCATGGTTTTGAAAATGAAATTAGTGAAATTAGTGAATTTGAAAGTGAAACTAGTTACTTTGAAGAATGTCCATACAATTCTGATTTGGACTGTACAATTTCTGACTATTTTTTATTGTGGCTTTTTAATTAGACATTTTTTTAAGTCATTATTTTGCATCAATAGTTGAGTTGCTTCTAAAATATTTAAGCTGAAATTCTTCCCATACCATCAAGTTAGATTTTCTGGCTGGCTTCTCAATAATTAAGTCACTTAATTAATCCTTACCTCTTACTTAGGTGTAATTTAATAACTATACAGGGAGTTGCACATATCCATCTATGGGCTGTTTTTCTTTGAAGAAAAGCCAGTATTCAAATCAACAGTAGACTGAATCCAGCCTGAATTCTTACTGAAGTGATTTTCAAGCACTTAACTGGGTATGGATCCTGTGTTTGGATCAACACAGATGGGTGGAAGCCTGGGCTTGTGGACAGGTGCTGGGACTCAGCAGGATTGTCCATCTGTCTTTCTTTTTTTCTTCACACAATGTATTTTAAAAATACACTAAAACAAAAAATATATTGACCAAGCAGTTTCAGCTGAGGCTTGATTAAAAAAAAAAAACAACAAAAAAACCCCAAAAGACTAGAATACTGCAATTAAGATTTAAATGCTAAAATACATGTTTGCAGTAAATCTGAATGAAACTGTGTAGTTACAGTGTCAAATCTGACTGTTGCCTTACATACAGCAACATTGTCTTTTAAAGACATTATTATTCAGAGACATTATTATTTTGGTCTTATGTCCATGTATGTTCATGTTTATATGACTGAGAGAAAAGCTCTTGTGTATGAGTGCTGTGATACAATTAAGTGTCACTGAGTTTCTCCACTTGTGCATTTTGTAGTAACTTTAATATGCTGTACATATATGTGCTTATTGGACCACAGCTAAAAAAAGGGTAAGGAAAGGGAAGATGGATAGTTGATAATGATCAACCTGTTAACTGGATCCCCTTTTTATGTTTCAGAAATACAAAACACCATGGAGAAAATTTTTTACATCTATGCCAGTCTATGCAATAATAGTTGCAAACTTCTGTAGAAGCTGGACTTTTTACTTGCTGCTAATTAGTCAGCCTGCTTACTTTGAGGAAGTGTTTGGATTTGAAATAAGCAAGGTATGAAAAAAGTATGTAAAGCTTTTATCTTAACTAATACCAGATCTACATTTCTAGTACTTATGAATAGGAAAGAAAAGTGGTAAGCATCTTTATAATGGATTTACATCTTAAATCTTACTCATTCCAGTTCTTTTTTCCTTGACCAGCATGAATAAGTGAAGTAAAAACTATGGCAAAGGACAGGACAGGACAGGACAGGACAGGACAGGACAGGACAGGATAGGATAGGATAGGATAGGATAGGATAGGATAGGATAGGATAGGGAAAGGTTTTGTATTGTAATTGAAGTGCTCAAAACCATATTGTGTTTGGTATTAGAAAGGTGCCAGCAGACCCATTACACTCTGTCCCTGATCCCTCAGGGGTTGCAGAATCCCTCCAAAGCTGTAAAGAAAGCATTGACAAATTGGCTTTTCCAGGTGCCTTTTAAAAAGCAGGGCCATCTTGTTCTAGGAAGAATAGTATAGTTTTTCACCTTTCTATATGCCCCTTTAATGTGGTGGGAGCTGCACCCCCTTTCCCATTAAGAAAAGAAATTTAGATGGTGGCAAAAGGTGAGATACTGGGGTGATTTAAAGTTCCATGTGATTCATATGAAATTTGGATGAGACCTGTAAGGTAAATATGAATACACACATACAATCTATTGGAGCAGTCCTCACAAAAGTACTCTGTCTTATTTTGCTATGTATGTATATTTGAATATCACCAGTGGATATTTAGTATTTTATCTTTCACTACATACAAAGTTTTTCAGACATACCTTTTGTCCACATGCTCTTTGCAGCTTGATCAGAAATCAAACACAAATAGCTGTTGTGAATTTGATGATGATCCATATGGAATCTGTCTGGGCATGTGAGGCTTACTGCAAAGCTACACTAAACACCAAAAGAAATGTCGTAATTCAGTTTTACACGTTTGATAAAGAATTTTCTGAAAATTCTGATGGGGGACTATGAGTGATGGGGAAAAAGTTTTGGCTTAGATATAAACCATGAAAATGATCTATAAACAGGAAGTATCATGGCATCAGAGTTTCTTAAAAATTCTCACTGTACTTCATAAAATAAAATAAAATAAAATCTTCACTAGTTTTGTTCATTTCATAACCCAAGACTTCTAGTTTTAACACAGGGTGTGACATTTAAAAGATGTAATTAATTAGCTGCTGAATACTTAAGAAATTAAGAATTAAGGTTTTCTTATGGTTTATACTTTGCTAATTCTAATTTTAATTCTAGGTGGGTATCTTATCTGCTGTGCCACATTTAGTGATGACAATTATTGTTCCTATTGGGGGACAAATTGCTGACTTTTTAAGAAGCAGGCAGATTGTTTCAACGACTAATGTGAGAAAGATAATGAACTGCGGCGGTAAGTCTTTCTGTTTTATTTTAAAGTTTCTTGGAGGGGTTTGGTGTTCATATTGTGTTCTCTATGGAATAAAGAAACAAACTGTACAGTTGTATGTTCTTAGGAGGCAATCATTTCTGCATTTTTTATGTGATGCAGATGTCACTAAATAAAAGAAAACACAGGTGCTCCCATTTGCATGTAGTTATTTGGTATTTGGAAAACCGTTTAGACTGTTAAAGAAATAGATCTGGTTTTGGAGGGTAATTTGCCTACTCTTAGCTACTTAGTCAGTCTTAGCTCCTCATCCAAACACTCTCTGCACTAAGAGAGCCCAGACAACTCCCTGAGATTACATCCTTGACTTCTGAGATGTTAAACCCACATTAGCTGTGGTAAGGGCTGGAAAATCCACAAGCAGGTTAAATGTACCTTCCCATGAGAGTTGGCTGGAGTGACTTAACCACAACACAAGTATTTATTTTCATCTTAAAACTGACAGAAAGTAGCAATAAATTAGCATACAAAGAGTAAAATAAGTATTATTTGAGAGAGGAAGAACATGTGTTTTTTAGAGATGGAAGAAATACCTGATTATATCCCACATTGAGGTAATGCTTTGTTTGTGCTCCTGTGAAATATCATGGCATCCTAAGGTCTGCAGTATTTGAGAAGGAATTAAATTTAGTGCCGGGTTTTATTTATTATTTCACCAGGTTTTGGTATGGAAGCAACTCTTCTTCTCGTGGTGGGATATTCACACAGCAAAGGAGTGGCTATTTCATTCTTAGTGCTTGCTGTAGGCTTTAGTGGATTTGCCATATCTGGTAAGATTATATAACTATTAACATTAAACTATTTTATCTTAAGAGACAGAGCATGTAGCTTTGCTTTTATTCATGGATAGTAATCAAAAAGCCCACTCACTTTGGAATTCCCAAAGGACATTATTTATGATTATTACAAAGGAATGTACATTTGGTATTGCAGCTTTAATATTAGATTAATTCTTTTCAAATAATTCAATCTTTTCCATATTCATTACAGCAAATTAGAATCTCTTCTCATTAAGACATTAACATAGTGTGAAAACACTACAGATTTTTCTTGAAATCAAGCATAGAAGATAAATGGATTAGTGTTACACAATGATACCTAAATTTACACTTTTTTTAAAATAGAAGTATTTTTTTTCCACTGTGTATTGGTTATTGTTTTGTTAATACTGTATTATTTTATTAATTTGGGGCATCTTACTATTATATTATTTTATTTTGGGGCCTAATTACTAGAATTTCTTTTCTGAATTAAAATTCAGCTATTCCCTTTTCTTGCTGATTCATCAACCCCTTGCTTTTGCCTTTCCCCTTCCCAAGCACAAGTCACCTGGACTCCCCTTGTTTTCCCACTGTGATTTTAGTATCCTCTCCCATGCTGGCTCCTTATGTCTCAAACAGGTTCTCGTTCATTTTGTGCCAAACATCTAAAATCTCCTCTAATCAAATCTGTCCTTAATCTCACGCATTTTGCAAGGTATCATTCTTGTTTTGTACAATTTGGGAAGAATATTGCACTTTTCCCAAGCTGACCATATCATGCTACCTGCCTTTCCCCTTATATACTACCTGTATCCAAAGGTCTGGTTTCTGTTTACACTTATTTAAGTACTTACTTTGGGAACAATTAATTCTGTCTCTTTAGATTATTTAAATTGTTACTATATACATTTTAAACAGAACTGTGCTGCTGAAAATGCAAAAGAACATGTAAATATCTTTCAAAATTAATTAGTAATTCTGTTATAGATAATGTCTTTTTTTCTCCAATTTACCACTGATGAATAGAAAAGAACTCCCTTCTGCTTGTCTATGGGACAAAAAAGAAAAATGTGGGCAATAGGAAAGGAACATGTTACAAACTGGAAGAAGAAAAGGCATGTTATTTACAGCATGAAATGTTCATGTAAGGGACTATGAAATGCAAATTCTTTCACTGCCTAAATATCTTCTGTATACTCTACTCCACACAGACACTACTGGGAGGTTTTGGGGTTTTCTTAAACTGCAGTTTTGGGAAAAAATTAACCTGGTATCCCTTTTAAATATTTTCTTAAAAGAAAACAAAAATCCAAAGTCTCACTAGGAATATTTAAGTCTTATCAGAATAAAGAAATGCAATTAAGAAGCCCAAATGTGTTATAGTAAAAATTGTCAGGTCACTTTTTTCATCTGAAGTACTGCTCTGCTCTTGGTGTGAAGGCTCACTGACCTTTCTATTGCAGGATTCAATGTCAACCATTTAGACATTGCCCCAAGGTATGCTAGCATTTTAATGGGGATTTCTAATGGAGTCGGGACCTTGTCTGGAATGGTTTGCCCTATAATTGTTGGAGCAATGACAAAGAACAAGGTAAATGCAATACAGTTTTCAAACCTTCCAGTTTGATACAACTAGTTTCAAGAGAAAGACTTTTCTATAATGCAGGAAATGCAGGATATGCATATTGGAGCCTGGGACTTTCATCCAGGGATGAAAATTTGAAGCATGCTTCACTATATGCCCATTAGGTTGATGTTTTTATGGGTTGATAATTTTTTTCAAATGAAGATGGATATAAATCATTTGAAAATGGACACTTAAATGTTTTAGCTCTGCCATCACAACCTCAATCCCTAATTTAAATCTTCCAGCTCAGAAGAGTTAAGTAAATCTCTGTGCTACTCTGATTTAGGAAATTTCTTCTTTACAGACACGTGAAGAATGGCAGTATGTCTTCCTCATTGCTGCTTTAGTTCATTATGGAGGTGTGATCTTCTACGGCATATTTGCTTCAGGAGAGAAACAACCCTGGGCAGACCCTGAACAGACAAGTGAAGAGAAATGTGGCTTTATTCATGAAGATGAACTTGCTGAAGAGACAGGGGACATTACTCAGAATTATGTAAATTATGGTACCACCAAGTCTTATGGTGCTACAACCCAGGTGAATGGTGGCTGGCCTAATGGCTGGGAGAAAAAAGAGGAATTTGTACAAGAGGAACTACAAGACTCATACAACTACAAGGAAAGAGATTATTCATAACAAACCTAAATATTTGGTATATTTTGTAGTGTTTGTGATTAAATTCATTGTGATCGTTTGCACAGAAATAATATGTGGTATAAACATGTAAACACATATCAGACAGGAAGGTCTTACTGTAAAAAAATACATCAAAGTGCAATCTGTATGAGTTGTGATGTTATCACTTTCATTAGGTTATATTTGTTCTATAAACATTAGAGTTTTAAGGGTTTACTGGTCAAAATTATAGAGGCAAGTAGATACTTTAGAGTATACAAGAGCTAAAACTCATAATTAAAGATTAAAGCACAACTAAGCAACCAAGTTGGCACATCTAATGCTCTTTTTAGAAAGCCAAAATTACTTGATCATTAAAAATGCACTTATATATTTGTTACACTGTATTGAAAGAGATTGTGTTAAAGACACACATTTACTCAGTGCAATGTAGTAGTTGTGTGTTTAGTCTAGGACAAGAACTTTCTTAAAGAAGAAAGGTTGAGTCCTAGGCATTTACAAGGATTGATCCAGTTCCCTTAGTGGTAATTGTATCAAGCCTGAAGAACAAATAGGGCATATTGTATGTTTATCGTGATTACATGCTGCAGGCTACTCTGTGATAAATAAAGGAATTATTTAGGAGTTTTATACTGAATGTTTGGGCACAAATTCTTATTTCTATTCTTTACAGAATCCCATGAAATTATAGACATTGTCATGTTCTTCCCTGCATTTATCAACTAATATAAAAACAATATAAAATATTAAGTCTGATTTTTCAGGCAGCCTGGCAAATCCCTTTATCAAAAAACAAGCTTTATTATTCTATTCTTTGCAGTGTATTCTGAATTTGTACTGGTGTCTTTAGAAAGAGAAAAAGAAATCCCCAATGTAACATAGAAAAAAATATAGTCTTTTACAAAATTCCAAAGAGAATTTTACTATGAACACGTAGCCCTATGAAAAAAGATGCATTTGTTTTGCAGAATATTTTGAAACAAATAGAAGAAACAGAGAATAGTTTAACCCTTATTCTTCCCTTAATAGCTTTCATATTTTTACACATCGTGCCACAGTTGTATACATAGATATGTTTATTGAAGATACTGTAATTATAGAAAATGTTGTTATTTTAGAAATCCCTGAAATAAAAGATGTATTTGTCTTTTGCTCAAACCTAATAATAATGGACACT
The DNA here is from genome assembly GCF_963662255.1 of Cinclus cinclus. NCBI lineage: Eukaryota > Metazoa > Chordata > Aves > Passeriformes > Cinclidae > Cinclus > Cinclus cinclus. Next base: position 6,210,973 of record NC_085051.1, on the reverse strand, counting down.
GAATATGAGTAACATAAAAACTCACAATAAACCAAAGTGGTAAATAACTAGTGTTGGGTTGAAAGAAGCCAACAAGCATCACGCTTGTCTTTTTAGCATAACTCAACAATGACTGCAACATTAGTGTACCAAGCAATAAGTGCAATGCATTATGAAGTGCATAATCTTCTAGATTATATATTAACCTTTATTTAGCTTGTTGTATATACTTGGGGTTGTTGGGATTGAACCAAACTGAACCAACTGAAGTTAGCAACACCAGACCACTTCTTAATACTCTAAAATGACAATGATCCATTTCTTAATTCAATCAAATGATTATTATTGTATGTAATAATCCATTCTGGATTCTTGGTCTGTTCATTGTATTGTGCTAGTGATTGGAAACCCTGCTACCGCAATATACAACTTGAGGATTGTTTTTTTCTCCTTTTTTTTAAATGGAAATCATACCTTGACCTTAAGAAAAGAAGTATTTTGCTTTGTGCCTCAAAGTGATGTAAAACGTGACCATAGCTTTTGCTGTGTTTAATGAAAAAGATGTGGACTGTGTCACTTTTGTTGCTGCAAAAAGTGTTAATAAAACGCTCTATTTATCCTTTTATATAAAAAGGAAAACTACAGTTTCTTTTAATTTGTAGATGCGTTTTAATATAGATGACAAAGATTATAGTGAGTGCAGAACAAATTCTGCTGTGGACATGGAGAGAGTCTCACAGCTGGGAGCCCTCCTCCACACCCAACTTTTTGCATTGTCTGTTCTTGCCTCCAAGCACGTGCATGACTGTGGTGGGAGAGGCACCTGTCTCAAGATTGTTTGTCCTCTCAGAAGGATGGCTGGCACAGGTGTGGAGGAGAAAGGAGCAGGAGGATCAGTGTGACAGATGCAGTGAACCTGGAAAAGACAGAGTAATCTGTGTCAGTGAAAAAGCTGGCATAGATCAGCATTCTCTAAAGAAAATGAAAAGCTACATGTTTGTGGAGTTTTTCCCTCTCTTGATTATGCAACAAGGGTCCTTAATCCTCCAAACTACTTTCCATCAATTTTTTAGATCAACCCCACAGCAGTCAGTAACTTTAAGAAACCCTGTATTAAAAATAAGTCTTTTTCTAATAAAATATTTACTTTTTAATAATTTTCTTTCACCAAGTAGAATAATGCAGAAACATCAAACTGAACGAAAGATTTCAGAATGCTAACCAGAGCAGTAACAGGCCCAGTGCTTTTCACCAACAGGCTGGTTGTCATGAGATGCTGAGTCAGTTAACAGACAAAGTTAATGCAAACTGTTCTGATGGACTGGTGTGATGTTGCCATAGAAACTTCCTGAAAGATTTGGAAGTAGGATAAGTAGGAGCTTCAAAATTACTGTTGTATTTATTGTGGTAAGTGGACAGCTCAGAAAATACAAACTAAATAAAAATCAATTCTTCTCAATTTTCAGTCTAATCTTACAGGTTCTCTATCTTGGAATTACTTCAAAAATTTCCTTTTATTAGATATAGGCAGGGGTTTTTTCCTATTAGCTTGAGATATTTGAATTATATAGAACAAAGGAGAGACTTTAATCCAGCCATTAGACACTGCACTGTTCAGCCAGCTACAACTCAGTGAGGACCTAACAATTGCCTGTGAATGCTACACTACTCAAGGAATCACCACATTCTTTTTTTAGCTCTCTGCTTCTGCTTTGGCTCTCTCACTTCCTCTTTCAATGGCAGACCAGAAGAATCCATTCTTCTGGGAAGGAGAAGGAGCATGATAGGTCTTAAGATTTTTACTTCTTCATGGACTCCTGCTCATGTGAAAATACAGGAAGCAATTATCAGGAACACAACAGAGAAGGAAGAAGGGGGAAATGGAGAAAATAATTGGGTTCTTCAAAGGCAAGCAGCAACAGCTCTGTCTGCTTTAGGAAAAAGGACAGTTTGGGGACGTGACCCTTCATCTGAACCCCTGTATTTCTTCTCAGTAAAGAGGTTTATGTTTTTCTCTTGCAACCTCATTTTTATAAGGTAGCATTGCTAAAATATACCTCTTCAGCCTCTTCTGAACTATGCCCTTTTTCTCAGAGGTTTCTCTTCTGCTCAGGTTTGAAGACTTGCACCACAAGCCTGTTGCAGGTGTCTGGTGTAGTGCTCCCCTTTTGGAAGTCTCAGAAGCTCAAATCATCTCTGTTTGTCAGTCAGACAATATTCACCGTCACTTGATGGTTTTGTCTTGTCACCAATTTCTGTTCTGCTCCCCATCTGGTACTCCCTGCTCACTTACTATGTTGAAAAAAAAGAAAGTAATTTTTGCTCACATTTTTATTTATTGCTTGGTTATCTTTTCAGCAAGGTAAGTGAAAGGAAGGGGTAGAATCCAGGCTCTGTTTAAATTCTTAGAAAAGCTTTGCATTTAGATGGGCTAGAATAACATCTCAGATGATCACCTTCATGTCCTCAAATGATTCCATATAGACAGTATCAGTCAAATTGACAATTCTTAAAATATTTGAATCTCCCTCAGTGGGATGCCTTCTGTTAACACATAGTCTTTGTTGCAGAGATAAAGCTGTCATAAAGTGTTCTTTGCTTTGAAAAATGATCGTGAAATTCAACTGATCAAATTTTTAAAAAAAACTTCCCTAAGGGGGAAAAGAAAGCCTCAAGGTAAAGGTTGAATAAAAGTTACAAAAGAATATCTGCAAATACGAACTAAATTCTCTTTCAGCATGATGCTAGAAATAGGAATGAGGGTGGAAGTCAGAATAAATGTCACAGTTCAAAGCTGTACCGTAAGAAAGATAACATCACAGACTCAGTGCTGCCTCTGAAAGATGAAATGTTTTGTTCCTTTCATGATAAGCTGTGAAAGAGTTTAAAGGCTAGTATAAGTCTAGATTAACTACTTAACAGCAGCTGCTTTTGTACTTATTTGGAATTTGTCTGTGTCTTTCACATGAATAATTTTCATTGCACTGGGAGATTTAAGAGTAAATAATCAAAGGACCTAGAACTACAGTCAGATTTTAATTAGATATCTATGGATATCCTCTCTATCCAGCCAGTGTGTCTCATGTTGCTATTCTAGCTTTGCTTAATGTCTCTTCACTCAGCTGTAACCCCAAGCACAGCAAAGAATGCAATGTATTATCTGTTTACTTATAAGCCACTACAGTGGCCTGTGTACTTAGTTATACTGAGGTCAAGTGCTTAGACAGCATTTTCCATGTTTGGGAATTAATGTCAAGAATGATAGTAGGCAAATGTCTTCTTGGTAAAATTTTAACACTAGGAACATATAATCCTTGCAATTTTTTGTTTCAGGTGAAGGCACATTCTCTCAAACACCACAGGTGGGGGGGGCATTAGAAAATGATACAGAATTTTGAGCAATGGTCTAACCTGTGACAGGCTCTTCTCTATAAGAAAGTAGGTAGAGAATAAATATGAAACAGATGTAATGTCAGACATAAAATATGTGGATAAATTAGAAATTATAGGGAATAAAGCATTGTAGGAAATTTGAGGAAAACCTCACAGAAGCCCAGACAAAATTCCTCACTTTTTCACGGGGAATCATAGAATGGTTTGAAATGAAAGGGACAGTGAGGAGAAAAAAAACCCTGAATACGAAGTCCTAAATATCTGGTTACCCTCTCCTGAGATTAAGGTGGGGCCAGAATTTAGCTCAGAATCTGATTGCCACATTCTGTGACATCCAGTCTTGTGCCTAACACATTTCTCTGCCAAGGCCACAGGGACACTTAAAAACCTTTACTGCCCTGAGCTTCTTTGCACTTGCACTCCCAACAAAAATGATGCTTGGAAGCAGAAAAAGTATCATTAGAAAGCATGTAAGAGAAAAAGCATTGTTAAGATTGGAAGACTGCCATTTAATTAGAGTCTGTATTGAATAATCAATTGAATGTGACAACACTGGCTAGATGCCACCAATGGCCCTGCACTAAAAGAGAGAGGAGAACATGATAATTTTTGTCAAGATAAACATCAGAACAAGCAACAGTTTTCAGTTTTAATCTAGAAAGTTCCAATGTTATTTTCTTTTTTGTACATGTTGCTTTGTGTAATTAAAAGTAAATCAAATAAAGATAAGGTCAACTTCCTTCTCAGTTGTGTTTTTCTGTGGGATTATATCTGATTATAGGGTCAGTAAAGCACAGTTTACCCTGCATAGATGAATCACCAAATTGAATGTGATGTATGTGATGTTGATGTTTAATACATATAATGTATATATATATATATATATATATATACTAACACACACATATATAGATGTGATGTATGCATGTATAAAAGATGCTGGTTGGCACATACAAGTCTCACACAGAAAACCACAAGGCAGCACTGTAAGGTGAGGACTGACCACCTAACTCTGCTTCAGGAATCCTGAAGGTGATAGTTCACAATGGCTTTTTATTGACTGCAAGTGTGATGGGACTGTGAAGAAGTGGTTTGGCTGTGCTCTGTGAGGCAGTATTGTCCATTGCATGAACATGAAAATACTGTTGACATATACTCTTTATTAACAAAAATGTAATAATCATCTTAGTCAAAACTCTAAAAAAGACCTAATACACATAGCATGTCTGTATACATTCTCCAGAAACTTTTTGGCTCATTTTAAACAACCTGAAAATGAAATACGTTAAAAAAATATATGCTGTAAATATTCTTTCCAAATACGTGTTTCAGAAAACATATTTTTGATTTTTTTTTTCCATATACCTCAATCATATTTACCCAATTAAAACCATTTCTCATTCTTTTTTATATAGTGAAGACATTCAGTTTTGAAAAAGACAGAAATTAAAATGTAAGGAATCAGATTTTCATTTTTAGACAAATTATTTTAAAGGACATTATTGTGTGTCTATGCCTGTGTTTCATATGAGTAAAAAACAAACGGTATATTTCTAAAAAGCATTTTCTAGTTCATTTATTTTCTTGTCTTATGATATTTTTGTTAGCCTAGAAACTTGTTCATACAATGCAGCCTTATGCAGTAGTAATCTCCCATTTATATCACTAAATGCAAATACTCCACATTTTATTTAGACTAGAATCCTTTGGGCCACCAGTGGTTTATTTGTTGTTATGCATTAATTTAAATTGAGAGGACACAAATCTACTTAACAGAAAACATACAAGCTGAAATATTTTCTGTTGAAATAGCAGCACTATTGAACACTGAACTACTGGAGCTCATTTAAGATCAATTCCCTAACTGAGACTTTGATGCCATGACAGACTGTGACACTTTGGAGAACCAAGTGCTATTCCTCTATCAAAATACTCAGTTCTGCTCTCAATGGTGGCATTGTATTTTGAAGGCACTGATGTTGCTGCAATGAAGATAAACCAGGTTCCTCAAAACTGTCCCTGTTACAGCAGTGCCTGGACACTGCTAGGTAGCAGGCACTCTGCAAGAATTGAAATGCTGTTCTGAAACTCTCTCCACCAGGTAGGAGATTCTCCACTGCGCTTCTGCCCACTAGATTTCACTCCATGTTCCCTTTTAACAGAAGAAATAGAGAGGAAGCCCTTACTATATTTTCCTCAAATTCAAAGCTCCTGGCATTTGTTAATTCTCTGTTAGAATTAAAGTTTTATTTTCACAGGACTTCTCAGTGAAGTGGGTCAGCTGGAGAGTACTGCTGGGCTATGGCTGTGGCTGCAGTGAATCAGAGCCCTGGATATCAATTTATTGTATTCCAAGAAATGTACAAATCCTTCTGTCACTGGACTGATCTTTTGTAATCTCCTATCTCTACTACTTATTTAGCGTGAGAGCATTTGAAGCAAAGAAAAAAAAAAAACTTTACATGCCACAGCAGAAGAGGGGAAGGTATGGCTCCTGGTCACCAAGGGATGTGTCCATCTCCACCTGTCACGGTGCCCAAATGACAGATGTTCCAGATGTTTTGGTTCCAGTATCAGTTAGGTGATACTCCTTAATGCTCCCCTAAATTGCTGTCAGTTGTGAAAAAGGCAATAAATCCCAGAAACAATCAAACAGCCTAGAGAAGCATCAGAAAAAAAGCCTCCTGCTTTGACTAACAAGTGAATCTGGAGGCACTGATTGGAAATGCTTACTTTATTTTTTGTTATTGATTAATTCAATCTTGTAAATATATGACTTTCAACTATGCTATATAAAAAACAAACAGCGAATTGCATACAAGTTTTTTAACAGCAGCATGTTGGTGGCATGGCTTAACCATTCCCTGTGGAATTACTTCTTTCATTTCAAGCAGCTTTGGCTTTCTTTCCTCTACAATGAAATCACATACCATGTGATTCGTCCTGGAATAATCTCACAAAAATCTCACAAAGAAATGCAGAAAAATGAAGGTGTGGGAAAGAGTGAAACAGAAAAGAATACTCCAGCTGACTAAGGGGAGAGACTTAAAGGTCAGTATCAAAACAGGCTGCAAAACCAAACATCAGAGAAGACAATAAAATCAATTAGCAAAATTGTACTACTGGTATTTGAAAGTCAACAATCTTAATGACAGGGTATAAACCCGTCACATATTCAAACATTTCAGGGCAAATTCATTCACTTCCAAAGTAAAAGGTCCATGTAATTTTTATTAGAAATTAAAATTTGTTTAAAAAACATTTTTTGATGAGAATACATGACAGTTTGTATGGACAGAAAAATGTTTACAGAGTAGCTTGAAGCCTGATGTCAGATTGTGTGGCTTTGCTTTTGTTGCCCGAACAGACAGTGCAGGAGCCACCCTGTGCCATCTAAGATGAAATGATGTGGATCTCCTGGGGAAAAATACTGGAGTCCATCTTCTCATGGGTGATGAATGGATGTTGGAACTTCAGAGTTTTAACACATTTGGTGTGTCTGGCCATTAATTTGTGATTAATAACAAAGTACAGGAAGAAATAGAGATTAATCTGCTTTTAGGCACTAATAAGAACAAGTTTACAGTTAATCTCTAAAGCACTTTTTATCTCATGGAAATAAAGAAAAGAAAATTTAGTCTTCTGTTTTTCTTGTGATTAGTAGAATATATGACAAAAAAATCAGCATCATATTCTTAATAAGGCATTTATGAATGGACACTGATTTGCAGACATCATTCTCCTCAGTCTGTATCTGTAGAAAGAGCAGAGATTGTCAGTAACAACTTTGACAGTCAGCAGGGTCTGGGATAAATTTTGCAATATTCTAATACTATATTTGCAGTAGATAAAATGCCTTACTGAGAAAATACAGGCACACTTTGCCATTAGGATTTGATCTCATGTTTTGAGTAGCCTCTAACAGGCCACAATATCAAGTAAGCAATCGTAGACTTTACAAAGGGTCATTTTTCAGCAGGACCCTCTCTTACTAATCTTACCTTCATGGTCCCTGGAGGTATTTAAGAAAAGACTGGGTGTGGCATTGAGTTCCATGGTCTAGCTAACACGGTGGTGTTTGGTAACAGACTGAACTTGATGATCTCAGAAGTCTTTTCCAACCTAACTGATTCTAAAAGCAACATATTTTGGGTAATCCTCCACTCTGATACGACACCAAAAATGTGACATAATCTGTACATTAAATGGAGGAAATTAAAATGTCTACATGAAAATAGCAGTTCTAATTTCAATTTTCAAAACTCTTAATTCTAGGTAAATTAAATTTATGCACTTTGCATTAACATTCACAATTGTGTCACTACATAGTTTTGAATTTATTATAACTTAAAGAACAGAAAATCAGAAAGTTATCTCTCCTTTTTCCCTTGAGGCTTTAAAAGAAATTAAAGTCCACAGAGAGAAGAATAAACCCACCTTGTAATTCTGCCTGTCTTCTGCTGCCACCAGATGATGCTCAGACCTCAAATCGAGTACGTGCAATGAAGAGTCACTGGAAATTCTGGTTGCTACTATGTGTGTTTTTTGTGTGAAGACTGAAGATTGCAAAGACCAGTGCTAGCAGTCAGGAAACATCAGAATTCAAATTTGCATGTACTACCTTGATTTGCTTATTTTTCCACACATATTATGAAAAAATGCACAATGAATTAATGTATTTTTTAACGATATCTCCATGTCACTCAGTACATAAAGCAATAACATAAACTAATGAATATGTTTTCCTCTCCTTGTTCAGCATAATCACCCCATTTAAATCCTAATTTAAGACAGAATGATTGTTTTCCTCGACTGCAGCTCAGTAGTCCTCATTGCTGCAGTATCCTAGTGCTTCAGACATTGATCTCAGCAGTTACGTAACAGGAAAGCTTTGATGGCATATTTAGTAAAAACAATGTCAAAGCACAAAAATTATAGGGTGCATATTTGATAATTTTAATTGTGATTTTTAAGAGCAATTTGTGATAAATAAAACTTCTTAAGTTTACAGCATAGTCCCCATATCAGCTGCAGCTAAAAATGCTCTATTGCCATTTATCTGATGCACCATGACCATAATCAGACTCTATCTTCTCTATCATCCCAGAAAAAAGAGGTAAAGTTATTTAATAGCTAGAAGAAGTTTTGCTTCTGCTTTTTTTTTTTTTTTAATAGCTTGTTAATTTTCAGTCTGAGTATTATGGAACAAGAACAAAATGAAATCACTTAATTGGGGTATCATCCAACCACGTCAAGTAAAACATCACCTCTGCTTCAGTCAAAACACTTTTGTCAGTTAATGGAAGAAGTCTCTTTTTTTAAAATTTTTCATCTACATGAACTGTTTTCTGTGTAATCAATTACAAATGATCTTTATGAGAGAAACATTGCCCAGCTCCCAGCCTGCGTTCCTTGACTCACTCCCCAACAGCCTAAATCTGCAAAGTGCAATTACCAACACACATCTGTTATCTCAGCTTTATTTGATTCCTTAATCCAGAGAACCATTTGGACAGCAAAACTGTTGTCCCTAACCTGTCCATATGCCAGTCCTTCCTGCTGTTGGTAAGAGTAGCCATAATGGTCTACATCACCCATGGAATCCTTTTCACAGGGATTCCTCAGGAGCTGGAACAATGCACACAGAAAAATATTTGTTCCTTTGAATAAATGAAGTGGAGCATCTTTTTCAAAATTTAAGTTGACAAATGTAATATGCTACTCTGGAGCCCAAATATTTCAATGCATGCTTTCAAAAATGTCAAGGTTTTAAGTATCACATATTGATTTAACTGTCTAAATGAGTAATTATGAATTTCTGAAAGGTTAGCTTCTTACTCTGTGAAAGAATATTTTCATTTTGTCATGTAGAAACAGGCGAAAGAGGATGGGGATATTTGCTGGAAACAAAGCATTAGGTTGCAAAAGGATAGCAATTCAACTTTGTTAGAGAAGCTCTACTGTATTCAGGTGATTCAGGACAGGTCAGTAAGTATAAGTGCCCTGTCCATCTGTCATTTAAATTTTGGAAGACTTCATTTATGCACATTTTTTAATGAGTTAACACACAATGAATAAAAAGTCAGGCAAAACCCAAAACTAACAAATCAGTTTAAAAATGCATATCATGAAACTGATGAACTACTTTATAAAGAACTTCTATCTTCAAATATTTGGATGATTTTCCCTAGCTATTTACTTAAAAATTAAAACCTGTATATACATTATAGCAAATAGAGAGAAAAACCCCTTGAACAGTGAATTGTGTGCAGTTTAGTCTAAGAAAAGGCAACTCCACAAGGCGCCACTAGAGTATAAGAAATTTAACTTATTTTTAAAATTCATGAGAGTTACAGTTATTCAAATCCAGGCAATGAATTATGAATGGTTCTGAGCAAAGGCAGAAAATTGTGCATACTGTACAACTGACAAAGAACATTCAACATCCAAATACTGAGAAAAATACTGAATATAAAATAAATAGTAACTGAGAAGATAAAAACATTTTTCTATCTCAGAGCTACCAACTTAGTGGTGAAGCATATAACTTGAAGGTGTTGTCCTCTGTTTACATAAAGAATGAAATGTTTGCAGGGGGCATGAATTATGTCATCTGTCTTTCTCTGCCATTTTTGAGTTGCCTGCCCATCTTTTAGTTATTTGTATTTCTTTTTTTTTTTCAAACAGCTGTTTTTAAAGAGAAAATTTGGCCACTAGCTCCATTTTCTGAGCATGCAAAGACTAGCAGTGTGGCTGCTATATTTGATAACATCAAAGAAAAGCTGGGAACATGATGTGCCAAACTCTCCAAAGTCTAGTTGTATACTTGTGCATACTTTGATATGTGTCTCATATCCTTTATTTCTGATTCCTGAAGCTTGCCAATCTACTCACTCTATGTCGAGTTGATTAGATACAGAATCCTGTATATTATGAACAAGCACCATAACAGCAGGGTTGGAACTAGATGATATTTAAGGGCCATTTCAACCCAAGCCATTCTCTGGTTCTATGATGAGAGCTTGACATGACAACTATTAAGATTTTCCTTTCAGCAAGATGAATTACTTTCAAGATTTTCAGATAGACTACATTGGTATGAAGATAAATATTTAAAACAGATTTTTTTTTTTAAGATTTTTAAACAGAGTATAACATCAAATATGGTAAGAGTGTTGAGTTTCATTTTTATTCTCTCACAAACACCTGTTTCCCCTCTATCATAAAAGCCTATGAAACCAAATCTTTCTCCCTTTACTCCATTTCAAAATCTTTCTATCATGACTCTGGCATAAAAAGGCCTTGCAAATAGATAGCAATCTATTTTTTAATGTTCACCACCAAAGTTAAGGTCAAGCATGCACACATGACTTTTTCTCTAACCCCCAGTCATAGGCTCTGCTCATATGACAAATACAACATTTGGAGGGAAAAGAAATAGTGAGGGAGACCTAAGGATTCCTTAGAGAAGCTGTGCCTTCAAACATGTGTCTGCTACTCATCATTCCCTTCACGTGAGAATTCTAAAACACGTGGCATGTTTTATGGCAAGTTGCCTTTTTAAAAATAGAATTATAATAATGGGAACTGTCTAACAGCTGCCACAAGGTTTGGAATAAGAATACTGGTCCCAGTGGAGACAATGGGAGGACAAAGTACAGATGAAATGGGGAAATGTGAAAGGTTATGAGCTTGAGACATGTATCTCCACAATGTATCATGGAGATCTTTACAGATAAGCTATGCTGTTCTGTGTACATCACTGTTTTAGTTTTGGTTGGGTGCTTTTTAATATAAAACCAAGATTACATATTTATTATATAGTTGCTACGCCTGAAATAGCACTTAGAAATCTTTGGAAAAGGTTATGAAGCTTAATAATAGAGAAAATGTCACTAGTATGTCATGTGTCATGACCCTGAGATGAGCTCAGTTGGTCAGAGCATGGTACTAATAACACCAAGGTTGTGAGTTTGATCCCTTAGGAGCCATTCACTTACAAGTTGAACTTCATAATCCTTGTGTGCCCCTTCCAACCCAAAACATTCTGTGAATATTCTGTGAATATTTTGTATTTGGAAGTAGATTAATTACATACAGAGGAAAACCTTTGGACCAACTTTATTTCTTTGGTTCATAAATTATTTTTTTATTTACCCAAAGCCTGCGCTGTTATAAAATCCTATTTTTTTTTTTTTTTGCAGTAATCTTTGCTGTTCAGGAACAAATACTGAAACCTGTAATAATTAGCCAGCTAGTTCTGCTATAAGGACAGTCTGCAAATAGATATGCACAGTCACTCCAGCAGCATCAGATATTGTTCAGGGCACCTGTGGAAACTGCTGGGAACCACTGTCAAGACTGGGAAATAGGATATACTGTGAGATCATCAGGAAACATTTATATTATTTCATCATCTGATGAAGAACATATGCAAAGCAGCCCATTTCTTACCTAGATTGGCAGAACACAGCTCCTTTAGCAAGAGATGAAGAAAGTTGAGTACCTCTTGGCTCAGGTTGAGCCCCTTTCAGGATTACAACATACAGAATATGCTGAACTATAATTTTTAGTGGCAGCAACAGACTGTCTAAGGATTTACTCCCCCTTGACCCTGTACAAGGTGAAGTCTGCTAAAATCTCACACGATATGTCTTACTTTGTCCTCTTAAAGATACCAGGTACACAGAAAATATGTAGTAGAAATGTTCTTAAAGGAATATTTTAATTAAGCACTTGACATTTGGGAAAGAAAGGAAGTAGAGATGCTTCTGAAATTTCAGTGTGTGTATCTTTCTGTACATGTATGATAAGATATTTCTAAGGTTCAGTTGATACATTTTGCACTCATTTTGCACAAAAAAATGTACAGAAGGACAACATTTCTAAAAGCTCTAAAGCTATTTCAAATTCTGCTTTTTCAAATATTCAAAGTTCTAACAAATTCACTGTTTAAACTGTAATTTTAATACATTTTTCCTTTCTTTTTTTTTTTTTTTGCATTGCTTTATAATGATACTCAGTAAAAGCCTTTACATCCAGAGAAGCATGCTTTTATCACTCTGAATCTCCCAAGAGGACCTGCAGCATTGAGAGACTGAGCAATACTGTAGAAAGCATCAGACACACAGAACTTCCTTTTCCCCTTTAAAGAATTAGCACATAGGGTATATAATTTGATGCTCAAAAACTTCCCTTAAGGTCACTATCTCTAAAAATTCTTGAGTGGGAGGAGAAGATATGTATTAATAGGCTAATAGCAATATAATATCTCCAAATAGAATTCAGTGCAAGTTTGCAAAAAGAAATTTATATAAAGACATACATAGTAGAGACCCCTGAGTAGAGGCAGTTACTGTGCACTGCCAGTGAGTACTGCCAAGATAGCTAATTTCATTGCTGGAATTAACTCAAGAGAAAACTCAGTTGATTATGGTTTTATACAAGGAGTGACATCAGCCCATGGCTCAGTACTGGAAAATAATGCAGCCTTGTGGGGCTTTTAAATCTAGCAGGTGGCAGACCGTGACATTGACAAGGAGAAAGATTAGAAGGAAAAGATAATTTACTTTTAATTTCAGAATTTTCTTTTCAAATTCGGGCGAGATGCAATATTTTGTTTCTCCTTTCTTTTTTTCCCCTCTGCCTGTTTAGAATTTACGTGGAGGCAATTGTTCTAGCTTCAGATGAGGCAACTATGGAACCTGTGAAATTTAAACTTTATTAGGACAATATCTTTCAAGTAGCATATATGAAATTGTTACAAACTTGATATAAAACATCAGTACAAGCACAAATCACTGTGAATGCAGCCTTTAACATCTCTTTTTTCTTCAAATTTTTTTCCTCAACATTTTTTCTCAAATATTCAAAGGAATATGTGAGAAAAATATAAGCAGTTCGTGTTTCTTTATACCACTTTTTAGACGTTCCTTGGGCATCTCTTCCATTATGCAAATTGCTGTCATGTGAAATGGCTGGACACTGGGCATGCATTTTGGAGATAGGATGTGGAATGTGCTGTGTTGGGAGACCATCAAAGGTCTCCAGCAATCTCAATTCTCTGACCATGCAGAATGGCTGATTTACTTGACTGGGGAAGAGCAGTGAACAAAGAAGAAAGATGGGGCTGCAGTGTTAATTTTTTTTTCGTTATGTCATCAAACCTACTGATTGTCCATGTGTTACCTGAGTGATCTCAAAGACATTTTCTTTCAAAGAGAAAAATTTCATTTCAAAGAGAAAAGAGCATTATGCTCTCTCACAGGTAGGAAAAGCCAAGTTCACTAAACTACACACTGAAAGGACCAGGAGGCATTTTTGTAGTACACTATGGGCAGAGCTAGGAGCAGTACCCAGTTTCTACCTAGTTTATGCTATAAAACTATGGTTTTTAGTGAAGAATTGAAAATAGGCCCATACTTGGATTTATTGGATTGAAGTTTGTTTAATTTCAGCCCAACTTAGTTATTGATTCCCATAGAGCACTTGACCCATTAAAATCTGAAAACTGTGGTTCAGCTGCTGGGAAACACATTCTCTACACTCATTTCTGAAAATGGGACTCCTGTAACATCAGGCTGTGAGTGCTGAATATGTTCAGCAATTCACAGGATTTAAAACTCGTTCAAAATAATTTGATGGGGAAAATTATTTCTCTATCTCCTTTCTAAGGCACAGACTTGTTTTTCCACCTATAAAATTTCTATTGTTCTCCTTTAAGCAGTGAATTGCAAGGAACAAGATTTTACTGGGCACTTCAATAAACTACTTTGAGCTTCTTAGCTTTGCAGATATGCAGTGAATGAGTAACAAATGCTCCTTGAAGGATCAGAAAAATTGCCAGTGAATGAGATTACATGCACAGTGCTACTCTGACTTGGTAGCACTCACACAAAGCAACCCTTGGAAGATATTAAAATTTTACTATTAGGGGCATATACGTTTCTAAATTCAGCTATTATCTCCTAAAAATCAGTATCTGTATTTCAGGTTCTACACCTCAAAATGTAGCATTAAAAAAAAAAAAAAAGCTTTAGCAACCACGGTAATCCAGTGTAAGAAAATGAAATTTTACTGAATTTTCTGCATTCATATTTTGCATTCATATTTCTCAAAGAGCATTAAACATTAAATAGATGTTTTCCTCAAGGGGTAGGAGTCTGTGAATTCCTATTCTGAGAAATATATTCGTTTCTATAAAAATGTTACAGAAGAATACAGAAGGCCTAATTTTTTATTATTGAGATTAATGATCAAAAAACCTCCTCACTTTCTCTCTCCTACATGCAAGCAAATCTACTTCTCTGTGCCATGAATCGCAAATATACAAGAAATCCAACTAATTTTGCAATAAAATACACCTACTTTGGATTTATTGTATAAAATAGAAACATTTAATCCTAAGACAACAGCAATGCTTTTATCACAGTGAGTGACTTAGCTACACAAAGCAAAGGCAGTGGTAACTTGTATTGCCACCAACTTTTGCAGCTTTTCTTGCCTTCTCATTGTGGTGTACAATAAAAAATATGCATACAAGTAGTTACCATGGTAATTCTTGCATCACATGATAGCCATAAACTGTTGCAGAGATACAGAACATTTTCTTAAAGAAGCATGCATAGATGCACAGACAACAGATAATAATTTTTAGATAAATGTCCTTACACAATACATCATTAATTTGGTCAGGTGTGAAAATGTTAGCAGAGAAAAGAAATCATGTCAAGACTTCTCAATCTGTACAACTGTAACAGTGAAAATACGTTTGCACATAACTAGTTCTGTGAGCAGAAATTATTCATTAGCTTTTAAAACTTTAGGACAGAAATTTTTTCTTCAGCAGTGCAAAGAGTATTGCATATACCTTGAAAATAAACATAACAAAGAATGCCAATTATTGTCTTTGTAAAATAGGCCTGAAAGCACTTGACAGACATGGTAAGAAAGTATCTGCATGTGTTAAATTAAACTCATGCAGTCACAGAAAAACACAGAATGAATCTGATTTGGGAATTCTGGATTTTTTTTTTTTTTCAAATATGGAAGTAATAATGTTCATTACCTAACACGTTTTAGTCTTCAGTCACAAACTAAATGCCCATGCCTGAAGAAAATATCCCAATTGTTCAAACAAAATACAGAACTTCAACCTTAGGGGTATGCCTTTGCTTCACCATCTGAGAACACAGCTCTCTTTGCTTTTGAAACAGATTGTCTTCACCTGTGAAGCAATCTTTTATTAGAAAACTCTCCAAACTCCTCATTTGAGTTGATCTGAGACAATGCCCTGGTGTGTGACCAGGCAAGGACATGAAAGGACAGACAAAATGAAAAATGTTTCATTAAAATATTTGCTGTCATACGTGGGAATAGCAAGGAGAGAAAATGAAGGAGGCCACATATGTATTTATGTCCCCACATTTCCTGTTTCACTAAAGCTAATACTGAGCTTTTGTGTGGCTCGTAACACATAGAGCAGCAAAGTCCACTACTCAGCCTTTTGCTGTGCTCTACAAAGAGCTAAGATTGATATTCTTTTTCAAGCAAGTGTTGGGAGAGAAAAATAAAGCAGGTCTAATTAGGGATAGAAGCTAACAGCATTTTATCCTATGTAAAAGCAACTGTGCAAGGAATGGAGAACTTCAGCTTCTACCAACATCTGAAGACTAGGAGGGTCATAAGCACTTCACAAATGCTTTTTCCAGTGTTTGAAACACTTTTTTTGGCATATTTTCTTTGTCTATTTTCCATATCAGAGCAGGCCCCATTTCTCCTTTTCATTGCCATAAGGTACTTAGAGTTGCAAAACTGAGTCTCAGAAAAATGTCAAATAGGATGAAAAAGAAAAAAAGAAAAATTATAAAAGAGAAAAAGCTGGCAACAAGTTCTCCTATGGGTCGCATTCTCATAGGTTTGGCAAGTTCTTGTGTTTCATTCACTAAAAACCTGCTACCACCTCAGCTGCTTCTGCTGCTGCCATTGCTGCTCTGTTGTGTGTCACCAGGGAATTGTCCATAAAAAGAACACCTCCGAAAGCACTGCATAATGTCACTGCCAGTTTGCAATATGAAAAAACAGCTCTGCTCTTGAAAAACACCACTGGAGGTTTACCCCTTTCTTTCTTTACCATGGAGCAGATTGTGAAAGAAATTGAATATAAGGACTTTGATGAAGAAAACACAAACTATTTATAATTGCAATCAGATGCTCAAGGATAATTTTGAGGATATTAGAATATATAATTAGATCAAAAACCTGAGACTGCAAAAAAGCTGAGGTCCTCCAATCAGAACTACAGCACTGAGTCGTAACATCTTCCTTGACAAAGAGGAAATGCCACTGGCACATCAGATATAATCAGTATTTCATTCTAGCTTTTTGAATGATACAGAGACACAGCTCACCAGAATAAAAACTATAGTCATGATTAAACATTAAGCTAGTGGGAAAGTGACCAACGAAAATAATAGAAGGCATGTCAGTAAGTTTAAAATACTTTTTGTTAAATTGTGTGTTGATGCTGGATGTTGACAGCAATTGGTTTACACCTAGAACAAAATTAAATCTTAAAAGAATGGGAAAAAGTATCAGTCAGACCACTACAGAGATATATCTTGGAATCTCCATTAAGATTCCAATGATTAAAAATAACGTAAGGTTTTCAAATGAGCCACAGTGAACCTTAAGGAACTAAAGACTGTAGGGATAAAGTGGTTAAATATTTATGTTAGAAATGAGTGCAAATGGGATCCTCCATCCATCACCTACTGATGTTTAAGAATATATTCTATCACTGTAGAAATCTGAAAATCTGTCTTATCTCAATATCCTTCAGCAGTAACACAAACCTGGGAAGTGTCTGAAGCCTGGAACAGGGTAAGATAAGGAGTAAAATATAAACTTAATTATATTAATGGAGTTAGATAATCAGTTGTCCAACTATCTGACGAACAAGATCCTAAAACAACTTTCTGTATAGTTGTTGAGGGAAAGAAACCTTAATATTTTTAAGATGAAGCTCGATCATGTAATGGAAGTGTGCATGCATTGTGTTTGTCTGAATAGCAACAGAGTACATATTTGGATTCACAAGCTTATCTCTACTCCTTGCAAAATGTGAGATTACTTCTAAAAGGAAAAAGATACTTTTGGGAAATACTCTTAAGGCAGGCCTCTCAACATCACACCCACAACATCATGCTATTATTGTTTTCTTTAGTAAGCTGGTTTCTTTTATAGAAATTAATAGTATTTGGTTTTCTTTTACAGTTAATTTCTAACTCAGAATTGCTAAGAATTAATCTTCAGACTGAATAGGTCTTGCTCCAAACGTTTCTGACCAAGTGATTATTAAAACTGGGTCTGCTGGTGCTTTGGAAGCAATGTACGTGTCTCTATTTGCATTTTATGTCTACACCAAGTATGGTAACACCAGGCAGCTTTCCATAACTGCTGGTTCAGACTAACAGGTACAACATTATCTGTTCTCTTTTTCACCCATATGTTTTCTGGTTGTAAAAAAAAAAAAAAAGAAGGAAGCTTTTAATCTCTAAATAACCAAATGCATCTTCTGACTTGCAAGAATATGAAAAAAGTCAACGAGGATCAAGATGAATCATTTAACCCACACAGTATTTCAGTAAATGCATGGGTGTACACCAGAAAGTTTTACTGCCGTTAACTTCTAGACTACAAAATTATCAGGTAACAAAATCATGTCACTTATTCCACAGAATTTTCAGCAACAATCTCTACTAGACAATGACTAAATTATTCTGAGATTTAAAAGATTGAAACTGAGCTCCATAGAAGGATGTAGGCTTCTTGTGCATTCTTGTGCATGTTCTGGATGTCATTGAAGTGTGATACAAGAAATCTACCCTCTGTATGAGGATATTTCTTCCCAGTTCTTTCATCTTTACTGCTAAAGCAATTCCATATGCAAGGAAGGATCACAGATGACAAGAATTGCTGTCCTTGTCAGACTACATCTTACTGCTTTGACTCCAACAACGAAGAAAAGTTAGCTCCTGTGGAAGAGCACAAAGATGGAAAGAATATGCAGTAATTCCCCAGTTCATACTCTTCTAGCTTCCAACCATTTTCAGCTTGGAAAATTCCCAAAGCCTTCTGGTATTTGTCTACTTAGTAATCATCAATTAATCTCTCTTCCAAATGCTTGTTAGTGCCTTCTTGGCAAAATATATTTTGTCATCCAAGATGCCCTAAAGCAAACAGTTTCACAGGGCTGACACAACCACAACTTTCTTCTTGTTTTTAATGTTTTGGGATTTTTTGTTTATTTGGAGGGGTTTCTTTGTTTTTTCTCAGCCCTAGCTTCCTTCTTGCTTTCTATGTTTTTTGTTTGTTTGTTTGTTTGTTTGTTTTTGTTTGTTTTTTTGTTTTGTTTTGTTTTGTTTGTTTGTTTGGGGTTTTTTGTTTGGTTGGTTTCTGTCAACCCCTCCAACCCTGATTTGATGGTCCCGATTTTCTTACATTGGATGAGACAAATGACAGCTCACTATCCTACTCGTGATTTTGAAGATTTCTGTCCTGATTAAATTGCTTTAATTTTCATGTTGAAGATTTCTAGCCATCATTGTCTATGTGAGAGTCATTCCATTCTTTTGAATTCCTTATCTCTGAAAGTTTTCTAGTTCCAGTACATATTTTGTGAGGTCAGAGGACCATAACTATCCATGGCATTTCTCGTGTTGACTACACTGTGGATGTATTCAATGGTTTAATGCAATTTTCTTTCATTATCTTTTCCTACTCATGTAATTCCAAATGTTTGATTTTCTTTTTGACCTTTGCTGAGCACTGGACCCAGCATGCATCTCCATATTATGATTCCAATGCCTTGCTCCTAAATGGAAATGCTCATCCAAGAGCCCATGATACTATGTGGGGAAATCTTCCCCTTACGTGTGACATTTTACACACAAATAAACTCAAAATATCACATGCAGTTTATATATATTAATAATTTACTCTAGAAGTGAGAACCAGAAATAGTAACACATCAGTGTCACATGGAGAAGACAGATCAAATTCCTAATATCTACTTCACTAAATAATTAAATTCTTATATTACTTATTGATTGGAAAGAAACATATCTTACCCTTCCTAACGTAATGCTCTCTCCAGAGTGTAGGCTCTCTCCCTTGTCTCAAACACGCCCTCTCTCTTGCAGACCTCCATTAATTTTTAATTGTTCAGCACAGTGTGGGGCACCTTAGGTAGTAGAGACTGACAATTTATTATTCTACAGTGTTTTACTGGCTGAGAACTAAAACCAGAAGGAATGGAGGGAGAGAGAAACAGAAAGAGGTATGAGAAGTGGGAAGCAGAGAGAGGGAGAAGGAAGGAAGGAAGGAAGGAAGGAAGGAAGGAAGGAAGGAAGGAAGGAAGGAAGGAAGGAAGGAAGGAAGGAAGGAAGGAAGGAAGGAAGGAAGGAACTGAATTAAAGTCTGTAGCCCACATTAATCCTTGTACTACTGAGTTATTAGGTAAATTTTGGAGAACCTGCTTCTGCTCTGTTCTGAAAGAAGCTTGGCCTCAAGTCAGGCAAAAAAAGCTGAAATGCTTGATTCCCATGGAGAGTTTGGGACTGGACAGAGAGAAGTAATGGATCAGTGTCAGCTTTTTAATTCCCGGAAAAGATATGAGTTCAAGCTATGTCTTTCTCACCATGATTTTCTCTTGGTATTTTACAGTTCCTTGGTCAAGTACTTCTGCCTTTGCATCACATATCATCACTAAGTCTAAATTATTTTGCGTTGTGCCCATCCCAAGAGATTTTGTGATTTCCACAAAATGGGAAAGCAAACAAGTTGGGATCTGCAAGGTTGGCATTACAAGACCCAAGGTCCCCTTGCCACTGCAGTCTCTAAGTGGAACTGAATATAGGATGTCTTTCTGTTGCACAGAGAAGAAGTCAGTTATTAGATTCCTATTAAATAGAAATAAAAAGGCATTTAATTTTAAATATTTTTTTTTACATGACACTTAAATTCCCAAATGAAGTAAATCTTGGCACAAATGGTGAAGCCATAATAAATATTTTTAATATGTGGTGCTTTAGGAACATCCACAACAGTTCATTCAGCCTCCCATATGTGCGCTTATCGTGGCAAGGCTTTCATTAATGTTTCATTTTGGTGTGGATTTTATGCTTTCTTGGGGATATGGCTTATTTTACACTGTATGTACAATACTTAGTGTAGTAGGGGTCCTAATCACAGTTCCAGGCTATTGTAACTTTGGCAATGTAGTAACCACACTTTAATTTTTAAATGAGGCTTTTTAATCACTAGTACATACTTTTATTATGTTTTTTTTCTGTCTTACAGAGAGAAAAATACTTTCAAGATTGTGATATTTCTGCACACCACTGCTAATGTACTTACTTCAAATATTTTCTTCCCTAAATGGGAAGAAGAATCATGAATAAGAATAGCAGTCCCTCAAGGTGCTTTAGAAATCCAGGACTTTGGCATTTATATGTTCATTTGCAATATAAATCAAAAGGAAATAGTCAAATACCCTGTGTAACTCTGAAAACTGTATCTTAAGATTTATGACAATGTATAAAAAGCTGAAAAGGAAATTCTTTCCCCAGCAATACTATGCATTATTTATCTGCGTATTTAGCTGTATTTTCATTTTACAACAGAGAAATAAAAGTTCTGGTAAGCCTACTGACTTTATCATTTAGTCAAATTCCTGTCATATATAGGACTGCTTTCATGAGTGGTAAAACTGCTTTTGCTCAGCTACGTGTTATCCATGGTGTGCTAAGCTGTAATGCAAGCTAAAACCTTTTTTTAGGTATTTAAAATAGTTCATTATTACTAATAGTTACTCACAACCAGATTTAGTTGAAGAAATATGGCTGGATTTAAAGATCACAAACCATCCAAAGACCTAAAAGTAATCAATTCTTTAAGGGTTTCTGGAGCTTTTAAATCTGTTTCTGTAGTGCAGAAATCAGATGTGGATTATAAACAGGAAACTGTGCCCTAATATCTTACAGTATTATTTTTGCATCATGAAATTGTACAATTCAATGTGTACACTGCATAGCAAAGCACCTAAATCTGCCCTTCTATATGTCCTCATTGATTTTGTCATTATTTAAGTACCTCAAAACATAAAGAAAATTATTGTAAAAATTTTTGGGCTATAGCATACTTTAATGAGATTTATAATATTAGTATATTCTGTGCAACACAGCAAAGTTTTCACACAGGCCAAGTTTACCTTTGGCTCCAAAGATGTAGAGGCCTTCTGGAAATGAACCAGGGCAGTTCTGCTAAGTGAGGGATTCCTACTTTTGACAACCCTCACCAAATTAAGGAACATTTTATTTTAGTGCGATGTTTGAGCATACAGAATCAGAGGATCCAGAATTTAATTTTTGATCTTTAGAATTCACAAAGCATTAGTCAAGCCTCAAAAACTGAGTGTTTACAGGAAAAAAAAAAAAAGTCAATTTTTTTGTAAGCCAAATATTAGTTTAATCAGCTGTTTGCCTGTGCTGAGGCTTTTCACTTTTAACTTTCTGGACCATAACGATGTCATTACATTATGCTGTCCAGCTTTCTTCCAGATGTATAAGGACTTGAAATTGGTATTTTGTTTTCAATGGAAGTTCGCGATTCTCACAGAATCGTTTGAATTAGGAGGCTTGTTCTTCAGCAAAACTGCTAGGCATGGCTCCACCTTCACTAAAATGTTGACAGTTCAAATGAAGGCGTTCAAATCAGTGTTGCCTCTTGCAGTTTCCAGAGGTGGACCTGCTCAGGCCACACTACTTTTACATTAGGGTTCCACCTCTTAGCCACCCTGAGGACAGAACTGAACTTCATCCTGTTTGCATGTTCACAGAGCTGAGCACAGAGCCTGTGATGGATTACCACATCTGCCTCCTGGATGTTTGATGCCCAGTAAGATGTAGAAATGCTAGGTCTTGTAAGAGGTTTTTGCAGGGGGAAAGTTCATTATTTGCAGAGGTATACACAGATGCTTCAGGACTGCAGCTTTCTATGCAGGCAAGCACAAACAATACAGAAAAATTAACGCAGTCCTTTGAAGGCACTTCCCATGGAACCTTTCTCTGGAGTCAGATCCAAAGGTTTTTCAGCTTGCTTCCAAGTGCAGAGTCTGGACATTAAAGAGAAAAGATTTTCTTAGCAAGGACAACTAAACCAAATAGAAATAAAACTGCCTTTTAGGAAAAACAAACAACTGTTTTGCCTAACAATGCCTTTCCCTGCCAAAAGCCAAAATTCTCATTTCATTGTTTCAACTAAACATCATTTAGTTGAAAAGCAAAAGAGGTGTCAAGAATAAAGCAACCTGTTTTGGCAATTCTGAATTGGAAGTTTGTAGTTTTTCTTACACACAGAGTCGAAACAAAATAGAATGTTTCAGAACATATTTTTCCCAGGATTTTAATATTAGAAATTCCAAATTTTAGATCTATTTTCCCTAAACTGAACAGGAATAACTGCTGAAAACTTCATTTTTCTACAGGCTAAATTTTCTGTGTAGCATTCAGAGTGTTCCACCTGCTCAGAAAAGAACAACCATCTTTGGTCTACAACCTCACTGTACTGGTATGCTAAGAAGTCATTAAAAGCCTGTATTATGGAGCTGCAATTTCCACTCTCCTGGGAGAATGAGAAAAAAAAAAAAAAAACAAACCCCAAACATTAAGCCAGTAACATAATCAGTAGAGTCTTGATAATGCTTTCAAAAGTACTGTCACATAAGGCAGTTGTAAGATTCATGTTATTTTATATTAGATGACTGTTCGTTGTTTGGCAGGACCAGGCTCAGAGAAAAACAAACAAACAGACAAACAAACAAACCCACCAGTGATGATATCTTGAAATATATTAATATAACAAGACAGACTCAGCAATCTGAAGACAATCCTTGTACAGCCTCATGGCAGTCTTGTAGTCAGTTCTTGCACATCTTCGCCTTGCTCACACAAATAAAGGCAGGCAGCCTAAGGAAACCTTTGCCTCAATGTACAAACTAAATATGTATACATTTATTAACTCAGCTTGTTTGACCACACCTATGATTTCACGCTACTTACTGTAAATGTAAAACATATGTAAGGAGAATAAAAATGTATGGATTTGTACACACTGCATATTCATAAAGCTAATAAAAAGAGATTTGTGGTTCAACATGATGGTTATGCATTTCTTTAAAAGAAATGTAAGTTGGCATAAAATAAGTTTTACAAAACTATTAATAATAGCCAGTTCTAAAATTAAAAGGGAAATAAATATTAAACAACATTTTTGTTGTCAAAAATTTTAAAATCAAGTTTGGTTCTGATTAGGCAGAGAGAGAGATTTTGGCAATATTTACTTATCCTAAATTTTCTGCTTTTATGTGGGGAGGGTAGGTACAATGTGTCAGAGCACCCCCTCCTCTAAATTTTTCAATGCTGGCAAGTTTTGCTCATTTGTCAGAATGCCCTCTGCTCCACTTGGTTTCACAGTAGCTGTGAAATTGGTCTCCAAAGCCTAGGCACACCACAGATATTTATGCATATAAAGGGATGGAAGCAAGAGGAAGCTGGCAAAGAGGGCTGGCTGTTCCCATCTGGAGCTCTAAATGTGGAGCTTTAGACTCACTCTGGCCCACAGGGGACATTCACACCAGTGTAATAAGGTTTCCTATACATCTTGTTAAGCCAGCATTAGACTGAAAAATGCCAGTTTTCATCCCCATGTCACCATCTCCTGAGCCCTAAGCTTGTCCTAAGATCTCATAAAATACTTGCTTCCACCTGTTTCTACCAGTATCCCCTAGAGTTTACCATGAATTTAATTGCCTGCCAGTTTTTATGTCTGCTTAAACTACAAGATCTTTAAATAATTTATGTCCTAATTACTGTTCATCATTTTTTAACTAGAAGGCTCAATTCCATTCACACAAAAGAAAATTCATGGGGTTCATTATGGGGAAACACTTTCAAGCAGCCATATAAAAATGGCAAGTGTGATCACGGTTTTGAAAAATGAACTTAAACTTGCACAAATAAAATTTCATAAAAAACATTAATCATTCCCTTCTGATATGGATCATATTAATTTTGGTACAGATTCTATTAAATAATTTAATGTGAAATGTAATGCCTCAGATTTCTGGCAGAGCTTATGTATTGATCATCTCATTCAGGGCTACCATTCTGCTTGCAATTTATTTTCCTTTTTCCCAAGCATCAAGATTAAACCCAACTAATGTTTCAATCAATCTCTACTAACACAACCCGAGGCTATCAAATTCCTCCAAGATAATTTAGAGCAGAAGCTTGCAATGCCTCTGAGCTACAGCTCAGAATTAAACTTCTCTTTTTGGAAGGGATTTTCAGTGTTTTTTTTCAGTACTACAGTATTTTCAGGAATAAGCAAGTAATGCTTAAAGTTGCTCTATGATTTGTGGCAGGGCATCTTAGGGAGAGGGGAAATCATTCTAATGGAGTGCTGTAAGTTTCTTGAGTTCAGCAAGTTAATAGAAGACACATGTCTGGAGTGATTTTACTGTGAGCATTTTGCCTGAGAAACATACACAAAGGAAAAAGAGAAGATGAAATTACAGGACAAGGGTAGACTAAAGGCTTTTTGAAGTTTTACTGTTGCTACCAGGAATAGCTGTAACTCTTTTACAGGTTTCTGGTATTTCTGTTAAGCATATCCTGGCCATTATGCTAAAAAATCTGATTGTGTATCCATGCATGATTGCTTCTCCACGTTTGCCTGACTGGGTCTGTTTAAGAGAGTAGGGGCCAAGAATTCCAATGGTCTGTGCAACCAGAAGCTCTAAAAAAATTAATTCCTTGTGAATTTGAAAAATACATGCTTTTGTGGACAGAATTAGGTGCTGTAGGAGACATTTGGCTACTCAAATATTTACTTAAGAAAATAAAACTCTTAGAAGTTGACCACTTTAGAAAAAAAGAACAAAAAAGACCGCTCAGACATATATTTGTGTAACTTTACTTAAATGAGTAGTACAACATTTATGAGTAAATTTGGCAATATATAGATGTCTTTCCTATGTCTGTGTGTTGGATCTGACTCACCAGTGTAGTTCAATACTGATCTCCAATTCCTTCTTCCCTGGAAGCCCTTCAGGCACAACCTATCTGGCCTTCAGGGTCCTGAAATGCCACTTTCCTGGACAGAACAGGTGCTTTCAGCATCATTGAATAGCAATGTTTTGACACATGTATTAATGAAAATAATTCCATCTTTGCTGTTGCATGCCCTGGTGTACATGCATTGCATGCTGGTGCCTGTCTGCATTAGGCCACATAACAAATACCATGTAGGTATGTAACTGGGGAAAAGGAGAATACATGGGTCTTCATTATCTTCAGAACAGATTATTGGCGTTTCCTTATATTTAAAAAGATTGTGTAGAACTGGAGCAGATGAGGGCAAAAAGACAAAAATCTTCATGTCAATCCGCTCAGTTGTGGAATTAAAAGTTATATAGGAGATAGATATTCCCGTCTGATTTTCTGTACACCGTTTGGAGAAAAGGTGTTACACCCCACCCACTGAAAAAAATTAAAAAAACCAAAACCAAAACCAAAAACAAAACAAAACAAAAAAACCCGAAAACACAAAAACAAAGCAAAAAGCCCAGTACAATGAAAGACTGCATATTTAGATGATGAAATTTCTCAGTTGCCTACATTTAGCTTGTTTTACTTAATACCTCATATCATCTGAGCTTGGCTAGCCTACTTAGGCAGTGAGGTTAAATTTTTCATCTAATACTGAAAAAGGTGGCAAAGATTTCTGAGCCAATTTTCTTCCCCAGCCTTGTCCAAAGGCCTAGCTGATATTCTGGTTTTTCCCTTCAGCAGAGGCAACATATGGAAACAATACAGGGCAGATAGCAGTCCAAGCCATTTTTATGCTCTTTGAAACCTGACTGTTCAGGCTCTAGAAGTATTCCTTGACGTAAGTGCTCTCAGCTGCTATGTTCTTGTTAAAGCAGTCAGTTTTTTGCAGAGAAAATACAGTGACCCACATACTCTTTGGCCTGACAGATCGATCTCTCCCCCACCCCAGTCAAAGCAGATCATGTCTCTATGGGTATCTGCAAGGAACCAGCATTGAGCCACTGATGGCAGCTTAATCCAGCGCAGCGTCTGGGCACTGGGTGACACTGAAATCTTTTAAAGATAGCTAAACTCTTTCCAGCTGTTCCCAGAGAAACCTACGTGTGTCAAAGGCACAGTCAGACTCCTACTTCCACATCTTCTGCCAAAGCTTGGAAGTATTCTGCCTGCAGAAGGATGTTTTGCATGATTTCGAGCATACAGTGGGATAACTGCAGCAGTCCTTGAAGGCAAATAAAGAATTTTATACTAGCTCATGTGTACGCATCTTTGCTCTCAACATTAAAATTAAAAGGAAATATGCTTATTGTCAAATTGCCTCTAACGCAAGGTTTTTGCTTCCACCATGTTTTTGGTTCAAAATCAGATAATTGTATTCACTACCAAAGGTCCTGATGTGGATACATTAAAGGAATGACTATATGCAACCTGCTTAGCAATGCTAATATTGCTTGCCAAATGTTTCATCCCAGTAATTTTTATATCAACAAAGGAAGTTCAGAGGATGTTGCTGCAATAAATTATTTTTTCCTGAGGGAGATTAAAGTCCTCTGACAGTGCCCCATGTGTTGTAATAACTGCAGGCTGTAACAGTTTCATCATGCTGTGGTACCCCTTGTTGATTTATTACCTAGCTAATGGTCTTTAGAGGGGAGACTTGTTAATAATTTTAATTCACTGCACACTCAGTTCAACACAGAGAGCGTTATGTGCACCATCACATTGTGAACATTTAACAGCCCAAAAGACTGCATGAGCAGCAGCTCTCATTTACAAAGAATTAATCAATACCTAAAGGCAGGGATCTTGTTCAGGAAAAGGAGCACCCATTAGGATCCCAACTTGTGTCTCTTAAAACAACACAGAATTTCAAAATCCTTTATTAGTATTTTACAGGACATGAGGCTTTGCAGCATTTCTCACACAGCAACATTAACAAAAGCCTAACTAATTAGTTAAAAAGACAGAATCCTGTGTTGATTATAACTTTAAAGTGATGTTGTATATGGTGGAAAAGATCAGCTACTTTGTGCTGCATACTAAGTCTTTTTTCTTTCCAACAGAGCTTTTCATGGAACAGTTCATGAGCTGCAGAATAGGAATTTCTGTGAATATTTTAAAAAAAGCCTAACAAATTAAGTATGTGCTTAATGTTTATATTAAAAATAGTGTTGCATCTTGGGAAAAAAATTTCTTAATTTGTGCAAAACAACCATGGAAAATATAAGGGTTTTTTTAATTTTCATTAGGAATTGTGTTTAATCACTGAATGAAAATGAGACCATTCACTAGGAAAAAAACTCCACACAGTTTGTAGGAGTTATTTAGGTAGATATTCTCAGAAGTGATCCTGAATTCAGTGGCCCAGCTGCTACAAGAAACTACTAACAGTGATGCTGCCATGTAAAAAGGAGGGAAATATATATACTTGCAATAGTGTAGATTTATGCTTAAAGTTATCTAAAAGTTAATTTTGGTGATATGCCTGAATCTGTCTGGGGTTAGGGCAGAAATTATATTGACTTCAAAGAGCACCCGAAACCAATGAGCATTGATTGGAAAAAATTTAGCTTCAATAAATACACTGGATTACATTGTAAGCTTCAAAATTAAATCCTGCATTTTATCTCAATACTGGCATTTTAAAGAAGGTACTGAAACCCTAAAACCTAAACCATGCACAGTGAGAGTTGGCAGGAGGCACAAGTACTACCTGTAGCATATTTGAACACTCTTATTTAAATTGCTGACTGCTATTAAATGCTGAGTAATGAGGATTTAAACATCTATTTTATCAACTACTTCTCTCCACTGAAGGAAAAGCAGCAGCATAGCATTAAGATGCTCTAATCTCCTTTGCAGGATGAATCAGATTGGAAATATATTTAGGTTGACAAGACAAATGTCTTTATTCCTATTCATTCCAAGTAAAGGATACAGAAAACCAAAATGTTGATTTGGATTCCTGAGTATGATCAAAATGATTTTAGTGTGGCAGATTTGTTCTCATTCTAGTCACACTGCTGTCTACAGCACATGGGAAAAAACCCTTTGTGCATTTAGTCTAAGAATTTCAGGAAGAACACTGACAGAAAGACACAAGGCTGTGTACATCCTAGTTATAAAGAAAACACAAGAAAATTAAAAAGCACATCTGAGACAAAAATAAATCAGATTATGATCATTTTCTGCTGGGAAACATACATATTACTCTTTTTTTTTACAAAAAAAACCCCAGTGACTAAACAATTATTAATTTGCAAGTCTTGCTCTACTGTAAAAGTAGGTAGAGACCTATACCCAAATATCAAAATACCCATCTAATACCAGTTTCTAATTGTTTTTCCCTGTCACTCATCTAGATTTAATGAATTTGCAGACTTTTTTCTCTTATTTTGATACAGAAAAAATATATTTGTTTTACACAGATGAAACTGAAATATAACAGAGGACAGAATACTCAAAAGGTATTTCACAATTGTCTGGCGCGTTGCAGTTCAATCAAACCCACCAATGTTATTGGGTCATCCAGTGTTGATTTAATCAAGCTGATACAGAGCAGTTAAAATCAGGGCCCGGTTCAAGCAGCTTCCTCAACAATAATTTCTTTTCCTTGAAGCCAGACATTAGTTTCACACCCTTTGACCCTTCTGATAATGAAAACATTGATAGCTTGGTACAGTTGTAAAGAATACATGAATTAAAGCCACGGAATCAGACTCTTTGTGTATTGCAGGTTTCTGGGAAGACTGGGTCACTTCTGAGGGGGACACAGGAATCTGATGCCAACCCTAAATTATGCTGCTGGCAACCCAGGCTGGGCACCACTGACTGGAAAGAACCTTTGGACAATGAGAGATGTGAGTCTTGGGGAACAAAGAGAACAAGAGTTGTGTGCTCATCCTTCAGCACAGGCCAATGACACCGGGCTCTGTCAGCAAGACTGTACCCAGCAAACTGAGCAAAGGCATGCTGCTTCTTTTTTTGGCATGCCATCAGGAGCCGTGTCCACTTTTGTGCCTCCCTGTATGTGAAAGACATTGACACACTCGAGGAAGGCGAGTGAGAGGAAGCTGCGTGGGCAGGCGACTTACATATGTTATGTTCCAGGAAAAGGTGGATGTACTCAGAGAATTGGGTTTGGGAGATGCCTGGGGGTCAGTCCTATTGCTATCTTCCACTGCTTTTAGGAGAATGGAATTGAAATGTTAGGGATATACACCGATGAAACAAA
The DNA here is from genome assembly GCF_963662255.1 of Cinclus cinclus. Classification (NCBI taxonomy): domain Eukaryota; kingdom Metazoa; phylum Chordata; class Aves; order Passeriformes; family Cinclidae; genus Cinclus; species Cinclus cinclus. The sequence goes on along the minus strand of NC_085051.1, from coordinate 6,181,195 downwards.
GGGAAAAGTTGTAAGTGCCGTCACATATGAAATTTGTTTTCACCGAGAGAAGAAGTTTGGTTTCACTGGGAGAGGCTGCTTAGAGAGTCTGTGAAATCTCCGTCCATGGAGATATTCATAACTTCACTGGACAATCTTCTCAGTGAGCAAAGCCAAGTCTAAACTGACCCTGCTTTGAGAACAAGGGAATTGCAGCCAACAATCTCCAGAAGTCCCTTCCAGTTCATATTATTCTATGTTCCTATGATTACGTCAGATTACACCCCCAGTTAGATATCTGGCTCTACCACAGATATATGATACCACCCTCACCTTGCTTTCAATCATTGTCTCTACAACTGCAAAAAATACTGTTTTTTCTGTAAGTTTTCTCTCACAAGGTGCATTTTTTTGAAGCATGGATTTCTCTGGCTTTAAATTTGGCGACTACCAACTACAGTGGGGTTGAAATAATGATATCATCTTTTCTATACATCTCAAAACTTGATTTGGAGCCAACATGAACTATCAAGATAAAAGGATAATAAAACATTACTGAGTTTCTATTTGATAAGTATCTGTGTCATACCTAACTTATTTCTAACTTGGTTGTAATATTTGTTTTTGAATAACCACAATCAATGTGTGACAAAAAATGATACTGCTGCTTCTTAAAGCACTATTACTGCATTACATATTCAAATGTTAACCTTAAACCTTAGATCAAGTGACTTTTGCACTATATCCTCCAGCTTGCAAAGATGTATTACATATTTGTAATGAATAAACAAGGCCTATATAACAGATATAGCTGAGGTCTATTAAATATCATTAACAGTTACCAAACAAAAAGCAGTGTAATCCAGTAAATGGCATATAAACTGAGGAGACAGCTACATTCTATTGTGGTCTTTGTCATATTTTCCTCTGTAACCTTATCATGCTAACCAGCCTCACATTCACATGGCTTCCTAGTAAATTTTATCCCTCTCTTCAAAACTTCTAACTATCTATTAATTGTTATACAAATAAGATAAGGCTTTTGGTGTCAGAATGTGTAAAAAAATTGAAGATTATGTCAATCTACAACATCATAACAAATCCTAAAAGAATGACAGGATACCTCCCTTCCTATCTCATTCTTTCTCTTGTTCAGAACCCCCGTCCCCCCCTCCCTCAACTATTAGGAAATATGTTTTTATTTCATTGTGCATCAAAAGTGAATAAAGTAGGTTCAAGGAGGAAGGAACAAAAGATGACAACAAGTGAAAGAACAACTGATTGACCACAGTACCTTTAGAAAGATACAACAGAAGCAATGAGTAACTTAAGATTTATAATATCAACTGAGTTTATGCTCTCCATCTTCATGAAATATTTTCAGGAAGATTGAGACATTGCAATAGTACTTCCTTATTTACCTGATTTAAAATTCACTAAAGTTTATGGAAATATTTCTGTTAATAGGGATAATGTGACTGATTTGGGAGGTAGTTTAGGCTCTATGGATTGAACTCAAGGAAATCTCCGCAATCAGCAGAATTTATTTTAAAAATATGGAAAGGTTAGGTTCTAAGGGTCATTTATTACTGCTGTGTCCCTGCAGAGCCTGTAAAAATAAATACAACTAGTTTCTACTAATATACAGTATTTTTTCATGGAGATGAATGTGTAATGCTGCATGTCATGCTGTATTCTATGCTCATTGAACTCTGTTTTTAAGTGAATATTGTGTAGCTTGAATTCAGCAATGCTTTAGACACTGTCTCTCACAATATCCTCATAAGCAAATTCAGAAAGCCCATGCTTTCTGGATGAGTGGAGAGTGAGGTGGATTGCAAAATGGCTGAACATCAGAACCTAGAGGTTTGTAATCAGTGGCACAAGATCTAGTTGGAGGCATGTACCTGGTGGTGTCCTCCAAGTTTCAATACTAGGCCCAGTATTGTTTAAATTCTCCATCAGTGACCTGGACAAGGGGACAGGTGCCTCCTCAGTGAGTTCACCTTGTGACACAAAGCTGGGAGGAGCAGCCAGTACCCCAGAGAGATGCGCAGCCCTTCAGAGGGACATTGACAGACTGCAGAGATGGGCAGAGAACTGCCTGAAATTCAACAAAGGGAGATGCAGGGTCCTGCGTCTCATGTACCAGTACCTGCTGGAAAGCAGCTCCGTGGAGAAGGACCTGAGCATCCTGATGGACAATGGACTGTCCAAGAGCCAGCAGTGCCCTGTGGCCAAGGAGGCCACTGGCATCCTGGGATGCTTTAGGGACAGCATTGCCAGCAGGTCGAGGTTGGTGCTCCTGCCCCTCTGCTCAGCCCTGGACAGGCACATCTGGAGTGCTGTGTCCTGCTCTGGGCTCCTCAGCACAGGAGAGATGAGGAGCTCCTGGAGCAGATCCAGGGGACAATAACAAAGGTGATGAAGGGATGGAGCATCTCCCTTAGGAGGAAAGGCTGAGGGAGCTGGGCCTGTTCAGCCTTGAGAAGAGATGACTGAGAGGGGACCCTGCCAGTGTCAGCATCTGTAGGTCGGTGTCAGAGGATGGACCAGGCTCCATCTGCTCAGTGGTGCCAGGCAATGGGAGAGAGACAGTGGGCAGAAACTGATCCGTGGGGAGTTCCACCTGAGCATGACGAAGAACTAACTTCTTTACGATGTGGATGACCATACGTCAGAACAGATTGCTCAAAAATCCATTCTGTGATTGTATAAATCAAGTTAAGAATCAGAAAGATCTTGTGCCAATAAAGCCTAATTCTGTAAAGTACATCTCTAAAATTTGCAAATTAAATAATCATTAAAATTCAACATTTAACAAAATTAGAAGAGTATTATTGAACAGCTGCAATTCAACACTAATTGCTTATCACAGTTATATACACTGTTACACATTTGTTGTATACAGTAATATATTGACATAATATCCTGCAGCACTACTGTTCTGTAATGAAGAGTCTGATTTTCTGGGGTAATCATATAAGATCATTTATTACTTAATAGTATGAAAAAGCAATGCACTGATCACTTTAAAATCACAGCAGAATTATCCCCTATGACTAATTGTGTATTCTGAAGTTCTTCCCTCTGCAAAGCTTCCATGAATCTTTAATTCCCTTCAAACTCAGTCATGCCAGAATCACTTTTCATCGTCATGTCCACTCAGCTGAATTCCAATGATGTCCACAAAGCAGAGTGTCAAAATATATTTCTGAGATTGTTTGCTCCACAAATTATGAGCTGTAGTAAACGAACATTAAGTTTCATTACCCCACATAATCTTCTTGAAGGTTTTTCAAGTAATATTTCCTCTGATTATTCCAGGTGCTTGAAAGTATAGGAAGGTGGGAAAATAAAAGCACTTTCAATGCCAAAACAGATCCTTTGGAAAAGTTGCTCCCATAAACCTGATAATTTTTAATAAGTTCTTTCATTGTAGAAGCATTTCACTAAAATTGTAGAGAGAAGTGTTCCTATACATAGCATCATTTTTTCTCTTTCATGAACATTATCTTTTGCTGCTCGGAACCTCTCCTTTATTACTTAGCCATTCCATTTTCTCTTCCCAATTTTTCTTTAATTTTATCACTGTATTTATATTTTTTGTTAATGAATCATGTCCATCAAATTTCTATCTCTATTTTCAGATAAACTTAAATGTTGTTTTCTTCACTGTTGCATTGCTTATTCCTGCTTTATGAAGGAGACAAATGCAAGAGCAATGAAATTTTGGTTTGCATTTGCTATATCTTGAAACCAATAATAATAATAAAAATTTAATTTTCATTTTTTTTCATTATATCACATTTTTTTCTTAAGTATTTTACGTTGGAAATTAAGTATTTAAGTTTTGAAAATCAAGATTTTTTTAAATTATTCAAAGTCTTTTATAATGTATTTTTTTAGTATCTGTATTTTTTATAAATATTTATTGTAGTGCTAGAAAAAGCCCCACATTAAATAGTGGAAAGTATATATTACATGTATTGCATATTTTATTTTGCAGAAAACACATGAGATATCTAGCCCTTATGATTATTCTTCTATAACCATAGTAAAAAAACCTAAAATTGTAATTTCTCATTTTGAGTGGCCCAACTTTACCTTTGCCTGTAAGGCAATGTGTGGTAGTAACCTTCATAAGTCAAATCTTGTTATCAGATCTTGGTACTATTTTTAGAAACAGCAAAGCTGAGAAGATGTAGCACAATTCTACTGAGTCATATGATACAGTCAGTGAAGACCTTAATATTTGAGAGGGAGCAGAAAAACATTGAGAAGAACATCAAAAGAAAATAAATCATCAACAAATTCCTGCCTTCATTGAGGAAGGTCTGCAGGAGGTGAGAGCACATGACTTCACCTTGGAGAATTACCTGTAAGTTCATGATTCTCCTGGTGGCAAGGCAAGTAGAGCATTCCTTCCACACCAGCATGGGATATTGGAGCAGTTCACCTCACTTTCTCCTCTCTGTGCTGCAAATTAGACCATGTACACATCCAATTATTAAATTTATTAAATGTAAGCAATAGAGCAAGATTTATAGGAAGGAAGTGCAGTATATCCAACATTTATATTGCAAGGTAATCTCCTTTCATTAATAGATGAAAAATCACCCTTTTTTTTTTTTTTTTTGGTCCTCTTTAGTTCCTCTGTTTCTTGGTTGTCTACAGAAATGACCAGCTAACTATATTCTCTGTCAGAATACACCAAAGTAGCACACTACTATCTACTGAATTATGCCACACATGAGCTCAAAACCAGAAGCAAATCCCAACAGTTCTTCAACTTCATCATTTCCTGAGACAGATTTATTGGAGCTACAGTTAATAAACAAATTTTTCAATATGGGGCAGTGGACCCTGAAAGCATGGTCTGACCAGATGGGTACAAGGATGCAGACAAATAAATAATTAAAGATAAATGAAGCTTCACAGCTTCTGCAGGACATGAGTGACAGATCTCATGTTCAGAGCATTAACATGACATGAATTCAAAAGGCCTGAAATTTATGTGGATCATTAACACTGCACACGTGTGCACAAACACATACAATTTCTTAATCAGTCCTGGCTCTGTTTTCATGTACCAGCCCTAGGTCAGAAAGGGTGAATGCTTCCAATCAATATCCAGTTGTTAGAGTAACAGCCATGTCCGTTCTGGATGGCTGAGCAGGTGAAAACATGTTTGTTCTATTTAATGTGACACAGTCCCGTCAAATTAACAACCATGGGAGCAGAAGCAGGCTTGCTTAATGGGCTGAAGTCAGTTCCACAGAGAATTACTACCAACATTGAACCAATAGATCTGAAACCTCATTACTGAAGGTTTATTTGCCCATAATAACTAAAGGCACACTTTATGTACATAGGTGTTGTCTAATTTTAAAGATACAGCATGCTGCAGTACTTAGCAAACAGACTGTCTTTAAATTGACACAACTGCAAGATAACATCTGTATATTATGTGAGTAGTACAGTTATTTATACAAATCCTCCCCCTGTTCAGTTAAACTACAATGGATACTAAGCTTGTAAATGCAAATAATTTCCTTTTTCTACTGTGAGTCAATGACAACTGTACAGGGTATGCAAGGAAGTTGAACCCCAGTATAAAAGCTGTAACCAAATCACAAATGAAACACAAATTTTAGGTCCCCTGTGTATTGCAAGAATAGATTAACTGATAGTGGTTAAAAGTCAGCTTCAGTCTGGGGCAAATTTTTGCCACAGGCATGCAGAACTCCATTGCCATTTTGCTAGTTGGATTCCCTTTTCCATTACGAAGAGAATGATATCTAGATATAAAAATAGAAAAGACAAGCACAGTCATTCAGAAAAATGCCTTTTAATCCGAAACACCTGAAATTTGTCTTACTTGATAGCACTTTGTGCTCAGCTATGAGAGATGCAGGGATACAGCCCAGGTAATTCTGTTACACAGAAGGGAGAGAAAGAAAGACAGAGGTGCAGAGCTGGGTTAACTCTTCCTTTGAGAATGGAAAAGTGAAGATGGCAAATGATACCTGTGGGGGAATCTTTTTCTTTCCAAAGGGGTACCATGGCTAACCTATTTTTCCAGAGCTCTCAGTGTTTTATTTTTTCCCTCAGCTATCTGCTGCCACTACCAAATGGTTACTTTGCCATCACACAGAACCAGCCCTGAGCATTCCCATGTGCAAAGGATAATTTTACATAGCTTGTAGCCTTGACCATTCCTGGTTGATTTCCATTGGGAAATCAAAATTCAGCAGATTGCAAGATTAATTCCCTGCCACATTTCAAAAAGCACACTGTAAACTACAAAAAGGCTTAGAAATGCATATGGGAAATTTTAATATTAGTGTAATTCCACCTGATATTGCTCTCTGTAGTTTTCATTTTTGTTTCTAAGTGTTTTAGATTAATTTAGTAATCCAACGCTAAAAAAACAATCAAAATGAAACAGAATAATTAGTTTATGAGAAGATCTAATAGAGGAAAATGTTATATCCGTATATTAAACTGTATTGTAAGTAGTTTTGAAGGAAGTGTTTCATCAAAATTATTCAGTAGAAAACCATCCAAATTATTCCACAGCAAATGTTATTTTCAGGTATTTTTATTATCATTCTACCTCAAAAGTCTGCTTACTACAAACAGCTCAGAATTTTAAGTGGAAAAAAAAACCCCTTAGATACTGGAAAACAGAAATGTTCTGGCTACAGCTAAACATTCTTCAATCGGGAGATGTTGCCACTTAAGAATGATCGGATTTGGAGCACAGGTGTTTTTTTTGTGAGGTAGTGAGGAGAATGAGACAGAAAGACAGATCATATGCACTTAGTAGTCTCTGTATTTAGGAAGAGCACAGGTATGACCATTGGGCCTGTAAGACATCTATGGTTATTCCAATTTCTTTATATATTGGAACAAACTGCTAAAATACTGCAGTTCTGCCAAGTATGCTAAAGCAGGTATATTTTTTAAATCTCAAAAAATGTTGTGAAAGAATTCTATGATGTAAGAAAGTATGGGAAGGTTTAACCTGCCAGTGTCTCACTAATACAGTTTGTGTTTCTGCAATGTTATTTGTATAAAATACAGTTTTCTATAATAAAATAATCAATTTAATCAATCAAACAGTCAAAGCTTTGGCAGCATCTGGAATTTATAACAGTCAATGAAGGAAAGCAAATAAAGCTTTATTTAAGAGATAATTATTCTAGCATTTGGCAGGACTCTCTAAGGATTTTCCCTCAAATTTTTGCTGCTAAAGATTTCTATACCTCCTAAATCCAAATTTAATTATCTCTCTGCTTGCCAGACCTTGGAAAACATACTTGCATCTGTTTTACTAATTTATATTTGCCTTTGAGTTTTTCAGCAACACCCACCCACACATTGTCCTCTGAGGAAGTATTAATACTGCCCATTGCATTCAAAGAAAAGTCAGATAGGAGAGAAAAAGGGAAAAGAAAGGAAGAAAGAAAAAACCCTTAGTTTTTCTGATTTGGGATTTTACTACATGAACATATGGAGGTGGGCACAGTTCATAACTGTTTTAGGGGCCTTTCGTGGTTGAAGTGTAATCCACCTCCAACAATTTGCTGCTTTATATGTCTCATGCTATATTTCAAATTCTTCTGGAATTTAAAGAAATTTGAGATTTATAAAGAGGAGCATAGAAAAATTACTTTGGGTGAGATCCTGGACTCAAAAACGCAGTCATATTTTGTTACTGATTTAGGCAGAAACAGAACCTCATCTGTTTTGGTCTGCCATTTTATCTTCTTTTGGCCTCAGCTTCATATTTTGCCATACATCATAACAACAACAGCCTGTGATCAGTAACTGCCAAAATTAATTGAGTTTCAAATAGTTCAGCCAATAAGTGAAAAACTAACTCATTGGGATTTCACGAGAAAACCAAATGATGAATTGCAAAGCATTATGAAATGGGAGGGTGTCTATTCTAGAGGCAAGGAGAAAAAACCTGCAATTCCATGACATGTCAGTCAAAAAACAGGACTTGTTTAAGAGATGACAGATACTTGGATACATCTGACTGGTAATAAAATCTTCTAAATCTAACAGCACAAACAGCTTGGCTGCAAAAACACAGAATCATAATCTTCTTAAAAAAGAAGGCATGGGGAAAAGTATAACTCAAGCATTTGAAGGACAAGAAAATAAAAACCATAAAATTTATTTGCATGAATAGTCAGGAGTTTTATGTGTTTTACTCTTTAACTTAGTAAAATATTTTTTACGAGTTGTCGAAAATGACATATTCATTCTAAGACTTTTTGCACTACAAAGAGTGTTGCCAGCAGGTCAAAGGAGGTGATTCCTTCCTGCTGCTCAGCACAATGGGACACTCCACAACTGGAGTGCTGGCCCTGGGTCTGGGGTCCCCAGTACAGAAGAGATAACTGGAAATAACTGGTGCTCAAACAACTGAGGGATTGAAGCATCCTTCTCATGGGAAAAGCTGAGAGAGGCTGAGTTTTCTAGGCTGGGGAAGGTTCTTGGATATCTCATCAATAGGTTAAGTGCTGGGTGGTAGGGAGAGGAGAAGAGATGGAGCCAGATACTTCTTGGTAGTGCCCAGGTGTCCTAGGGTTCATTTATGGTGCTTGTACCCTCAGCTCTCTGTTCTGTTTATGCTGGATATTGAATTTTGTGCCTTTAAAACTAGATTGGGAGTGAAGGGGGGAGAAGGAGAAGCAGTGGAATGTCTGAGGCAGCTGTATTCAAAAACCCAGAGATGAGAGCTTTGGCATTCTCTCCCATGGACTGTGCTGTCTGCAGCATGGACAGAGAGCAGGAGAAAACTCTTGGCTTTTAGTTACTTTTTTCAGCTAGCTGATGCAGAAAAGTTCCCTGAACTGTGACTTTTCTTTTTCTTGGAACTGATCAGCCTGCTGTGGACCAAAAACCCAGAAAAACACTGGGAGCTCACAGCTGTGGCCCAGCAGGGCTCAGGATGTGGCAATTTCCAGCACAGGAGGGACTGATAAGAGACGGAGGGAGCCGAGCTACACCCAGCCAAAAAGAACCCTCTCTCTCAATTTGCCATCTCTTCAGAACAATGAGCGGTTCCATTTTTCAATATTACTCATTTTTTGGTGCTCTTGAATACTTTGCTTGTTTAACAAACAGTTTTTTCCACTTTTCTCAAAGGAGATTTACGTGTCCTGAACTGGTGGGGGAAGGGGGCTGCTTGATGCTTTCTAGAGGGACCCCTTTGGAGGTTTCCTCCCAAATTTGCCCTAAATCAGGACACCAGGCATGAGAGAAGAGGCAATGGAAAGAAATAAAACCCCAGGAAACGCAATTTACAATGAAGCAAAACCTGATTACTGTAAAAGTGGTCAAACATTGTAACAGGTTTCTCAAGAAGGTCAGGGAGCCTTCAATGCTGGAGATGTTAAAATCCAACCGAAGAAGTTTCTGCTGTAGAATGAGCTGACCCAGATGATTTACAGCATCCTTTTCCAAAACAGCATTATGTGACTTTGTGATTTTCTAGGCTGAGTTTCTAACCACCTTTATGTCTAATTGCTCTTACAGGCAGGAGGCCCAGGCATCCTAACATCACAGACCACAGTGTGCTCAGACCATGTCCTGAATTTAGATGACCTCAGGTCCTGCATCTCTTGTCACATGTAAGAAGTTGTCTGCTCTTTAACTAGGTGGAGAGGATATTAAAGGAGCACAAAAGAAAGTTGGATTTAGTGAAATGGGCAGGAGCTATTTGCAGAGGAACCTCACTGACACATTCCCAAAAGTAAGTGTAACCCTGGAAGACTTAGGAGGGACATAAACAAATTTAATTTAATTTTAATACAGAAAAGATCTGCCAGTGATTTTTATTTACAATGTATCAGATTATAACTTTTTAGTTATTTGTTCTTTCATATATCTTTCTAAAGGCTGGCTTCCCTCTTGGCTGCCTCATATCAAAAGAGAGTTATAAATATCACAGCTGTTTAGTGCAGAGAGCACAGGTGTGTGTTGGTTTCAGCAGTCATGCAGGACAATTTTTTGGCCCATAATATGTGAATTCACTGAATGCTGGCAGCAGATTGAAAGCAGAAATGATGGCTGTACATATTTGTGACTGTACAAGATGGTACTCAGAACAGACATCTGCCATCCTTATACAGATGTACAGCATCAGAGGAAAACAATGAAATGTATCTTAGGACATATGTACTTAAGAGAAGGAGCTCTTAAGAACCCCAGCTAGAGCTCTGGATATAAAGAGTTTTCTGAAAAAACCCTCTTTTTGTCTCCCTTAACATCACAACTTGTCCCTAGAAGAGGTGAAAAACAAGGGCTGTAACCAAGCAACAATATGTAATCTTTAAGACTCCACTCTTCAAGGCAACCCACCATCCTTTCTTCAAAAATGTAGGCAACATAGAGCACAGCTTGGACACAAACAAACAAACAAAAGCCTTTGTGTTTCATTGTTTCTCCAAAACAAAAAAGATTTACTAATAGATTAAGCTCTTTAAATATATTTGCAAATCCTCCTTTCATCTGAATACAGTGCAATGCAGACAAGCAAACTGCTAGAAAAGAGCTCAGACTGAAAGCACGTTAGACAGTCAGTCGTAGACAAAACCTCTGTTGAGGTTTTGAGGGAATCATACATGAGGGAATGAGGTTTTGAGGGAATCATACATGAGGGAATCATACATGATTCCCCTGTACAGTAAACCTAGGCCTGTACAATTCATTGAGTTGCTGGCTTACTAGAAAGAAATAAGTCTCAATAAATAAATAAAAAAAATATGATAAATAAAATCCTCCCACACTTAAACTCTGAGTCACAGATTTAAAAGAATTAATTAATTTAAACTAGTAAGTCTTCGGAAAAGTCAGATTTTAAATTTGAATAGTTGGGGGGTGTTATATTTATTTCCCTATATGTAAAAACCTTCTATTTACTTTGCATTAATTTTTTATTTTCAGTGGAAGAAGAGAAGGAAGGAAAATTTCACTTAATATTAATTTTCCTATTAACTATCTTTATTTATAACATGCTGACTTCCAAATGGATGCACTACAGCAACAGCTTCCAAAGAAGTTGTTCCAACTAAATAAATTAATGCAGCTAAAAAAGGTAACCCTAACCCTAACCCTTTCCACTTCAGTTACGGAAACATTTAAGTTACTCTGACATTCATGCTATATAATAAAGTGAGAAAGGATGTAATTTCTAACTGATAATCAATGCTAATCAGCACTATATTTGACTCAACAGTTTGCCATAGTAACATTATCAATTACAGTGTGGCATTTTCCTTCTCCCACAATTTACTTGTAAGTAACATTGTATATCAGAAGATATTCAGTGGGCATTTATAACAGAAACATAAAACCCACCTAAAATGGATGTGCTAATCTCAGGGTTTCAGTATAGCCAAATAAATGTTGTTAGGAGAAACTCTAGCATGAAAGGCATTTCTTTCTTAAATTCTCTCCCATAGACAGACACAACTTTTAACTGAGAGTAGAAAAAATCAGTGTGATGAATGACAGGCCAACAACTTAATTTAACTAGAGATGTGCATTTGTTCTTGTTAGATATGCAGCTTTACCAAAGTCACATCCAACCCACACGTTATCTCAGATAATCACTTGCAAGATGTCTCAGGTGAAATATGCCATAACCATCAGAGGTAAGATAAAATTACAACTAATGTATACTCTTCTAAGGTTTTGCAGTGCAGATTCCACGGGACATAACCTGCTTGTATTGTGTTGGAATAAAATTAAATTTTTTTGAAAAATATGTGGCAAGCTATTGGTATATGGCAGGTCTCTGTGATTAGATGAATTCCACCCTGGTGTAGCCTCTTCTTCTTTTGCAGTTGCGTTTTGTAACGTTTTTCAATCAGAAAATGATTCATGGTGAGTAACTCGACAAATTTAGGCAATGGATACAGAACCTACACAAGGGCACAAGAATCTGTCTTTTGGGAACACACAGGACAACTGGTACATAAATATATCTTTTTGCAGCAAATTTGTTTACAGACATGTAAGCGTGTTCACTATTTCAAGATACAGACTGTTTGAAACACTTCTGCTACGATGATCTGAAAGTAGCACATTGAAAAAGAAACAATTTCTGAGACTATTAGGGGCAACTACATCTATTAATCAAGAGAAATCATTCTTATTCCTCAGGTAGATGTGCATAACTTGAGAATCCAGACAAGACTTTAACAATCTATGCAGTTTTACCTGGATATATGCTGATGTCAAATGGGTGCTTAAGGACTTTGTAGACAGGTTTGTGCTAGCTTTGAACTGGCTGTTCTAACACAATGTGGTTGGGGAAGTGCTGAACACAAAATACCTCACAGCTCTCTGTAAACAGTTGTAAACAGCCCAAGTTTGGTTGTGTGCATGGTACCGGTGTGCAATTCAGTCATCTGAAATCGTTGATTTTCATGTAAGCATGCTCTCAGAATTAGTCAGGGGAACACAAGTGCTTTGTGAGAATAAAGGGGGTAGAGAATGTGAGTAACTTTTCACTCTTCCTTATGAGGTCGGTTTTGGATGGTAAAATAAAACTTAAATAGAAGGCAAAATTACCAGGGTTCCCCCTGCTTTCTTTGCTGCCTCAGACAGTCTGTGGGAGCTGGCATTGACTCATTCTCTAGGAATTTAGAGTTCTTGTGCATGACTAGTGTATCAGAAAAGTCACTAGTGCAATTAACACCCATTATTTTCATTATTCTTACAAAGGGCTCCACAAAATAATGAGAAAACACTATAATAAGAGATCTTTGGTATGAAACTATTTTTAGCTATGTATGTGCACAAAGTCTCAATCTGTGTCTGGTAACTGCAGCAGAAGTTTATGAAAAAGATTTGGGATTCTGAAGGTATTACCTGCTTGAACTCAAATCATCGGTGGATGTGTAAGCTTTACATTTTAGTTTGCAAGTTTACCAACCAGAACCACATTCATCTACATTATCTTTTCAATAAGCAAGACTGATATACAGGGCAGTCTAAATGAGCTTACAGGCTACTAAAGATTGGCCTCACGTTATTGTGGTTCACCACAAAAGGGCAGATCAGCTTGACAACGGCTTATGTCAGGTCTCATGCATCAGAAAAAAAGCAAGTATCCTAAAGATAGGAACAACAGGAGCTTAGCAGTACTTATGGGTCCAAGAATGGGGAGGAAAGTACCTATGGAGAGGGACTGATGGGGAGAGGACTGGAAGAAGGGAATGGCTTTTGAAATAAAATAGAAAATCATCCTCAGCTTGTTAATATTCTATCCCATCTTTATTTCCTTGCTTACAAACATCCACCTGTCGGACAGAGTCCGGGTAGATGGATCCCCTCTCCCATGAAGACAAGCTGAGAGAGTTGGGGTTGTTCAGCTTCAAGAAGAGAGGACTCTGGGGAGACCTTAGAACACCTTTCAGTACCAAAAAGGGTACGAGAGAACTGCAGAGGGACTCACAAGGGCATAGGACCAGTGGGAATGGCTTCAAACTGAAAGAAGGGAGCTTTTAGATCAGAAGAAATCCTCCCTGTAAGGGTCACGAGGCCCTGGCACACTTTGCCTGTAGAAGTTGAGGATGCCCCATCCCTAGAAGTGTTCACTTCCAGTTTGGACTAGAGAAACCTGAGATAGTGGATGGTGTCCCTGTTCATGTCAGTGGGGGTTCTAACTAGATGACCTCTAAGATGTCTTCCACCCCAAACTATTCTATGAGAATTCTATAATTCTATGATTCATTTTGAAAGTATGGAGATAACTAATATGCATCATTTTAAAGTATACCATATGGTACAGATTTTCTCTAAGGTATCTCAAAAATATACAACAGTGATATGAAAATAAGATGACTAAATGTTTTGGAACTCAAATCACCAGATGCTGCCTGCAGAAGTCAAGAAATGTGAAAATTCAGAAGCAATGCATGCATTTTGTCACTCTGACACAAGATCTTATGCTTTTTTGGGACGCTATATGAAATATGACACATGACATTAGGTCACACTTGGTTCTAGTGAAGAAGAAGCTGTATAGAGAGAATTGGGGTGTGCCTGCCACTGCCTGTACATAGCATCTAGAGGGACCCCAAAACTTCTTACCATCTCAGAAGGATTTCCACAGTGGCTATTGAATATTGGTCCTCCCTGGATTACCTAGAACTTTTGAATATCACTAGGAAAAAGACTCAAGAGCAAAAAGACCAGTGCTAATTCATGCCATCTGACTACAAACTGGACTGACTGGCTCAGCTAAGGCTTGCAGCCACACAAAGACTAGGGGGTGGAGGCTCAGACATTTTCCCAGTTTGAAAACATAGATTCCGATTTAAATGAGGAGAAATCCTCACAGAACTGGCAGTGTGCACTTTTCTGCCTTGGTATATCAGTCTTCCATTCTCGTGTAGAAGAAATAAACATATCAACCTACCCTTGTACATACTCATGTGTGTTCCCAATTACTATCTGAATAAAGCCGGGAAAAGCCACATGACTACACAGTCACAATTCTCCAAGAAAAATATTAATTAATGTGATTTTGTGAATAGGGTGCTGACCCAAGTCTCTATTCTTTTTGGCCTTGCCAGTGGCTTGTCTTCTGTCTTTAGATTATTTCCTTTCTCTCAGCCTCAGCTTTTTCTGTAAAATAGAACAATTATTTTGCCTCTTTTTGTAAAATACTCCAAAATCTGTACATGAAAACTCTATTCTAAGATCCAGGTTTTCATTTTAATGAACTTAAATTGTAATTAATGTCTTTTCTAAACTATTTCAGAGGCTATTTTTAAATGTGAATTAATGCTTAATAATTTATTTTAGCTAATACAAGTTCTCAAATTGATTTCTTTTTTCTTTCCATAGTAAAGAAGATTTCTTGCCTGCATCTGTCAGGTGCACAGAAAAAAGTTCTATCTCTATCACTTTAATTTTCAGGATACTGAAACTAAAAAAATCATTAACTAACTGACAAAGTTTTGGGGATTGAAAACTCTGGAGGTTTTTTCTGTGTAAGAATTGGACAAATACAGCCATGATCTCAACTGGGAGCTTCGTTCAGTTCATTAAATAGCAATTAATTATATACACAATAGTTAATTTAATATTCTATATGGTTGTTAGTGAAAAAATATAGTTTTGATTATCTATTTTGTTCACTCTTGAGGTAGATACTGCTGTGGTTTTCTATGAAATTTTAGCATGAGTATAATGATGTTAATCCCCTTGAATTAAAATTCTATATTTCTTGACCAATATAACCCAACATTGTTCAAACAAACAAACAAACAAACAAACAAACAAACAAACATAGGTGAAAAAAGAGCAAAGGAAATGGGATATGAAGCCAGGAATGTCCTGAAGCAAATTACATGGTTTGAGCTTGTTACAAACCATATACAGCAGAGTTATGAAAAAGCCCCAATTCTGTAAATTCTTGTTTATATGTCAGACTTTGAATATATGGGTAGTTTCATTCCTTAAGTACCTCAGAAACAAAAAAGGAGATTGAAATTAAATACACGTAGGTAAAATTCTGCTGTTCCCTGAAAGCTCTGTGCATGGCCATTCTGAAACCCAGCATTAGAACCAAGAGCACAGGCAGTGCTTGCAAAACTGGTGTTTTCCATTTTCTTTACCAGAGAAACTACAAAACTCTTAGTTTGGACAAGGTAAGAGATACCTGAATTTTAAATATACCTTGGAACTGTTTGAAGAACTCTACAAATTAGATATATTTTCACACCAATCAATCAGAGATGGAAAAATAAATTCCTTCATGACACAGCTACATGTATTTTGACTTATGTTAAATGACTGCTATGCTTTTCAAAAAAATTAATTCTGCATGGTAATGAAATCCGGATTCATAAATCCTCATTCTGAAGCTGACCAGGTGAGATTATGGCAGATCATGACTGATTGTTCATCAGTGGTTTGGAACTGATGGGCTGGCTAATCAAGAGCCAGTTTATGATTCATGAAAAGTAAGCATATTTTTCATAGTATAATTTTCATCTACTCCTTCACTCCTCCAGAAATGGGATAGATGCTCATTATTCGGTATTGTGTTTTATTTCTCCATTTTTGAAGAAGATTCTCACCTGAGGAAAAAAAATTTCTTAAATTAACACTTCCATACTGCTAATAACAGATTCTTACATGCTGTATATCAAATTTATTCTCTCTATATAATAGTGTGCACTATGAGAATAATTTACAAACAATAAATTAAACAACTTTTGTAGGTAGTATCTGTATGTGGTGACTACTGGCAGGAGATGTTTCACAGGCAGAGAAATCAATTCAGAAAAGATAAATTTGAGAAGTAACAGGCTAAGATGGCAATAATTCAAGCGGATGTACTTGAAACTAACAATCAGAACAAAGATACCAGGCCAAGTGCTTTGAGGATTGCTTTAAATGCTCTTAATAAGGGCAAAATCTGCTGCTAATGATGAAGTTGAAGAAATTAAAGGAACAGTATAAAACCAAAATATACACTGAAAATCCATTCAGGAACTTTTCAAGGAATACAGAGGAACACTGCTGAACTGCTGTGATGATATATTGTTAATTACTCAGGCTTAGGACCTAGATCACCCTGAAACAATCAGCTATCAAAAGTGGAGAAATGCAGCAGTGCTCCGCTGTTCATATTTCTCTCCCAAATTGTATCGAGTTTTCTCAAATTAAAAGCAAACAAAAAAAAAAACCTAAAAAAAAAAGTGTCTTGCTGATGTACAAAGAAATAACAGCGTTTTGAAAGTTCTTGTAGTTCTTTGACAAAAAATGGAAAACATGTTTTTCCTTCTTCTATTAGACATTCTCCAACAGAGAAGTTGCTCACTCAAAATGTCATGTGTATGGTGCTCCCACATCCTATGTGAACTTCAAAATGATCTGAGGGAATGTGCAATTTTTCCTCATTGCACCAGCATTCATAACTTTGGATTGTGGAGAACACAAGCACAGTAGCCACAACATGTCTTGGAGAACACGGAACTGGAGGTTGTACAGCAGTCGCCCATGGCAGGAAGAGATGCACTGGGAGGAGCACAGAGGCAGCACAGAAAGCAGAACCACGGCTGCTCACAAGGCAGAGACCTGATATCCATGGCATTCTGTTACCTGGGGCATCTGCCAAGGGTATGAATGACCTGTAAGGCCAACGCCATTGAAACATTTCTTGGAAAGAGTTACTGTGGTTTGCTGCAAGAAGCCAAGTTTAGACTGTGCTGCATTTGTGAGCACATATGTTGTAGTAATCTTTCAGGGTAATGCATTGGCAGCAGTGGGAGACATTTTATTTTTACAATTGCTTGTGCAGTAGAAGCGTATTCGTCTGCACTTAAATACACTTTATGGTTATTCACATTAGAGGCAAATTTTCAAAGAGCTGCTTAAGTTTTTGGCCAGGTACACCACTGCTTTTATTGAGAACTGCATGTGTTAAACTGAGTAACGTGTTTTGAGAAAAAACAAACACATGCTTTCTTCCTCTGAACATTCAAGAATGTATGATTTTTTTTCCCCTAGATTGTTAAGGCAGTTAGTATGACCAACAGTTTGAAAGGTGTGCTGGGAGAACTTGGATTCTCTGGTATGGATGAGAAAAGCTCAGTGCCACCTGAGGATCATCTCTACCCAGGGAAATGCTCCTGTGGTGAGGTGCAGAGGCATTTGGCATCCCTGAAACTGTGCAAAAGCAGAAGGGTCCAATTCTAGTGGTCAGAGATATGTTTTAGACTAACATGATATCATTTCCCCTTTTCTGTCTTCAAATATGCTCCCTCCTTAAAAAAAAAGGTTATATTTTTGTTTCAGAGTATTTTCATTTATAATTTGTATGCCTGAGATGAGGTCTAAGCTTATATTAAAATGTTTTTTTCCAAGCTAGATGGCCCACCACCAACAAAACAAGAGTATATATTTCATGTGTGTTCTTTGGTGCTCCCATTGGCTTCAGTCCTGCAGCAACCCTGTCAACTCCAATATCCCCTCATCTCACAAAGGGAGAGCTAATCAGAGAAGCAGAAGGACCAGAGTAGGGACCATGTCCTCTTCAAACCACATATGGCAAAACAGCAGATACCACAAGCTCAGATCAGCATCCACAGATTTCCCTGATTATGAATGTGTTTCGTGTAAAAGGAATGTCAAATCTTGTGACTGTTCCTATAGAAGTGATTAGAAAATATTTTTATTTATACCAATTATAAAAGCAACAAAAGTATCATGAATGTTATTAATTCAGTCTATAATTAAATCCATACTCTGCAATTTGGAATTAAAATTGGCCTTCTTAAGATGTAGAATTCTACTTTAGACCTCAAATTGATGGGGAGAAGATATTTGAAATATACCTTCATACTTTTTTGAAAACAAAAGTGCTCATTATGTAAAACACTAAGACAACAGTTGTGTTTGCAGAAAAAAGGGAGGTGCCCACTCTGCATTGTCCAAGGTGCTAATTCAATGTGTTAATTACTGCTAACATGGATAATGATGCTGCTCTAGGCAATTTTCACCAGCATTTGGAGGAAAAATTCAGTTTTAATCATAATCAACTAGAGTATTATGTAAAACTGCTCTACAGCAACTGCATACTTCACTCAGTACACATGATGGTGTTGGTTTTAAAAACAGATTAGGTTATGTGTAAGAGTCTACTAGGCTTAGGAAATTTTTTTAATTACCAAAACCCAATAGAGAAGCAGATGGTGAACTGGGTCTAAAGAAGCTACAGAATATTCAGTATCCTTTTTTCCAGCTTTTCCCTTTGATATGAACCAAGACATTACCCTGGAAGAAGAAGGTGGAACAAAATCCATTTTCTCAACTAGTCTTTGGATTAATGGAAAGATGGAAGACATAAATTATAATAAATTAACCTTCATCTCAGGAAGTATGCCAGAAGATATTCTGAACACTCTCTAGAGGCAGAATAAATTGTTTTTCTTCTCCAAAAAAGGAAGGGAAAAACAAATGCTACTGGGGCAGTCACCTGCAAAGGCCACAGGTTCAATACTGAAAGAAAAACGTAGCTGAATTTAACCATCCATTAACCATTTGAAAGATTTTTTTTTCTCCGTGGTGATTTCTGGTTTAAATACATATAACTTAGCCCAAAGCAAGGCAGAGAGATAAGGCAGTTCAAGATTTTTGAAGTCTGCATTTGTAATAAAATCACACAATGCTAACATTTTGCATATTTTCATCCATCCTGTGAAAACATCATAAATATAAGTGTTATGCCATATAATGCAAAGTAACCATATGTATTCCCCTGAAAGATTAGGCAGTTTGTTTCTATGTTCTTGGCAGGTTTCAAATTAACACTTAATGATTAAGAACTAAAAATAAGGTAAAAGGACATTGTAAGCTTATCATGATGCTGAGGTAATGGATTTTGACAAACCTTCTGCTATTATCCATTTAAGACTCTAAAAGAAAAAATATTACCTTCCTATAGCTTCAGAACACACATCCTCTAATGTTGTAAAGCAGGTTTGCAGCTGGAAATACAGATGATACAGCTGAACATATCAATGGCTGGCAATTCCACACAGCTGGACTACTGGAAAAAAAAGAAATTAATATAATCATATCACAAAAATAAAGAATTGTTGTAAAGAAATACTGCAGATTCCAAAAGGCCATAAATCTGTACTTAAGGAAAAAGACACCACCTTTCTCAAGCAGCAGAAGTTTGCTGGTGTTAGACGTGATCTATGTAGTCTTGAGAAGGCAGCAGCAGTACAAAAATAACTACTACAATCTGGAAAAAAATCACTCTTCCTCCTCTCATAACAACATTTCTTTTTTGGGTTTTTAACAGCAGAAAACTGTCATCTGCTTCAGTCAGTACCCAGGGTTTATGCATCTCTTTTCAATGCATAAGACAAAATGAACAGTACACTTCATTATATAGAATAATAAAACTTGCACCCTGTCATACATATCTCTGAGCAACAGAAACTGCTACATTCTCACCAAACTTCAGTAGGTCAAATTCAGTTAGGAACCTTTATGGTTTATAGTCTCTGGTTATAGAATGATATATTCTTTCAGGTGGAATTTTGAAGAAGGCTAGAAAAGTTACTGATAGAGTTGAATGACTTAAAGGAATATTGAAAATATTTAAAATGTTGTATTATTCTGAGATAAATATCTAAATGTGGTACGGGACCGACAGACAGTCTTCACTAGGTATCATTTCATTTCAAGCAAACCTTTTTGTGTCCCTGAACTGCTTTTTTTTTTTTTCTTTTTTTTTTTTTTCCCTGTACTTTTCATATGTAACCCTTTGGGATATAACTGGAATGCTGTCTCCATCACTGCTACACAGCATTTCATTATTTGTTAATTCTAAATCTGTTTCTGCGTCATCTTCTCTCAGTCCCAGTTGTTTATTCATACTGGCAGCACTTTCTCCAAGCAGAGGGACAGTATCCCATCACTTCCCTGTGACATCTGCTTCCATGCCCCACCTGTGCCCAGCAACAAAAGGTGCTGCATCTTTCTCTACCTTGATCTCTTGTTCTGCATGCCAGAGGGGTCTGAGCTCTGCTCTGTGCATGCAGCAGAGGGACAGTCTGTATGCCTGCAGGAGTAGATAACTCTTGAGATGGAGAAGGTGAAGATATCTTTCATTTGCAAAGGCATTGCTGACTACTTCAAAACAAAGAAGGGCTTTTCTAAGGCAGTTATGGATGGAGCGTGCTGGCCACGATGTTGAGTATTAAAATTGTCTACCAAGATAAAGAATTACCAGAATTTATCTGAGGGTGTGATGATTAGAAAAATATTTTCTTTCACTTTTTTGTTGCTTAGGTAGATTTTTTGAGAAAGATGTTTTTGTGTGTCTCCAAGGAGATACGATGTATGAAAAAAATCCCCATCTCTTTGCTAAGGTAATATATTTTTTTCCTCATGCTATTTCACAATATCTATAGTGGTTTGATTTAAACTTACAAGTACATTCTGCACCCAAACAGTGACTCAAAAAGCCTATAATTATGATGTAACTGCAATAACAAAGGAATTGGATGCAAATAAACAAAATGGAGACTGTAAACACAGCCTCAGTCTGAATGGTCTTGTCATATTTCACATCCTCATTGTAATGCAATGCTAAGCAAAGCATAAAATTGTTTACCTTTGTCTAAACTTTAATTCCCTGAATTTATGCGGAATCATGCACAGATGCTCTGGAAACCAGCATGGAAAAGCCTGACATTTTAATTGATCCCAGAGCCTCTTTCCTCACAGCCCCTGCTGCTACAAAGTCTGCTTCTTGCTCCAAGGTTTGCCTAGTCACGGCAAGCAGCCAGGCAAGGTGCAGAAATCTAGGCAAGGAAGTAACCAATCAACCTTTTAATTTCCCTATGTAAACAGCAGCAAATCAGGATGGATTTTGAAATCTCATTCGTGGAAAGGGAGATGCATTGTGCACATTTTAACATATGTATTAACTGTATGCAGTGGCTTGCAGACAGAAATTATAAGCCATTTGGCTTGTTTCACAAATCTTTTTTTCAAAAGACAACCTGAATATGTCACTTAATATTCTGAACGCTTTTTGGAGGGTGGGGGTAGAATTAATTTTTACTCCTTCGTCACTACTATCCTATTCATTCTAATGCTTTCCTACAGTTAGTTAATTTTGTTGTAAGTAATACACATTTCTTTTATGCTTGAAAGGCTAAATATTGGCAGAGTTAGGAGGATGATATGTAGAACAAGTCCTTGATTTTAGGAAGATTTATAAAAAAAGGAAGAATTTTATGTTTGTCCTTAGAGATTTTCAATTTGTCACGGCATATGAGTAAAAGTGGATGCAAATTTATCCCTGTCATATTTGCAAGTCAGTGAGTTGCATGATGCCTCTGCACCTTCTATATAACTGGTTGGTTTGTGCCTGTTTCTAGGCTTTTAAGAGGTTGCTTTGCAGGTTTTCCCTTCTGTGACAATTATAAACAAATGAATTTTTAAGATATTCCATGCTCCCTGCTATGTCACCTTAGTAACTTCCATGGACATGAACAGATCAATGGTCATTTGAAAATGCTAACTCACTGCTAATTTCAATAAAAACATACATTCTACTGTGCCATTAGTAATATGCCACTTCTGCCTTTGAGGTCCCTACTGCCTTAATGCAGCTCAAAGCTAGATCCAGGTAATGAGGAGTCTTACATATGCTACATAAAATATCTGAATTTATCATAAGATAATACAAGAAATTTTTTCAGTGATATATATGGAATTTGAAAACTATCCATGCCTCAAACTATTTACTCAATAAAAAATTAAAAATAAATATTATGCATACGTATTAAAAAATATTAAGCATACAGTTACTTTGCAGGCAAAAGGCTTTTAAATTTTTAATGGGAAAATATAAATTTGCTTCACTGGTTCCTAAGAGAAACCCTTTTGGCACGGTGAAAGGATTAAACATGGAAATTCAAGATTTCAAAGATCAATTAATTTTTTCAATGGTCTTGGAAAGAGAGAGAAATCTTTGACATACTCAGATGCATATAAGCTTTGCCACTGAATTAAAGTGAATACTTTCAGTAAACTTCTTGTGGTAGGAAAAAGAAATATTATCACAACAGCTATAGGCAGGAAAATGCTTTTGTTTACATTATTTAGCTTTGATTCACCCTACAAAGTTACTAATTTGATTATGAGGGTCAGTGAACCTTTATTTATCAGGCATAATATAAAAACAGTTCTTCCATAAACACATTTTCCTGTCCTGCTGTCTCAGTCATTACTAGGAGAGAATAGGGAACATGTAGGAGAAGACCCTAAAAAGATGCTTCATTCTCAACAGGCTATGGTGCCCTTGACTTCTTTGTTCCAGCCTCCATTCAAATTGACAACCTAGAGATAAAATGTAGCATTTTTTTGCTTGTAGATGAAAATCCAGAAAGGAAAAATAGACTTCCTTGTCTATTGTTTAGGAGACCTATGACTTCTCGAGTCTTCAATCACAATCAACTCAAACTAATTTTCAATTCATAGGTCAGATGAGAACAGTGTCTCAAGGACACCAGAAAATATATTTGCTCCTTGTCAAGTATATTTGCAGAGCAATGGAAGCTGTTTTCAAAAATAAAATCAAAACTTTTAGGTTAAAAATTCTTTCGAATAAAAGAAGTTTCCACATTAGCAATTTTTGCTAGAAAGTATTTATTTAAAATGGTAGAAAGAGGAGATAAAAATTATCTTTTACTCAGAGATCTTACAGATGTCACAGTTCAGGCATTTATTTTATTGTCTGTAAATTGCACAAAAACCACTGGTATCTTTGAGCAGTCCTAAAACTTGCAGTCCAAAAGCTGGTAAGGATCTTAAGGCAGACATTTAATTTTAAAAGATAGGGGGTTTTGCAAATTCATTGCATTAGTCTGGGGTGTTATAATGTGGACTAAAACCAAAAAATGATTTGCTTAAAAATCAAAACTTCTGCAGCAGTTTGAGGACCTGCATTTTAGAGCCCTTCTCTTTCCTATTACAAGTCCAGCCATTAAATATTTCTTCTCTCCCACAACTTTTCACACCAGTTTCCCAAATGGATTTTCCACCTCTCTGCCTTTTTGTCCCTACTTAAACATTAATTTTCCTCCCATTTCATTGTATGCAACTAGAGAAGTGAAATAATTGCAGATGTTCCCCTTTTTTCATAGTGGTAAATAGGAGGACTCTTTTCATGCTGACAACATACTCACAAAAAAAGCTGGACTTCACTTGTTTTAGCAGACATTTGCTTTTTAAAACTCTCAGAGGGCCTGACCATATGTTCAGCTCACATTTATATAGCCTGATTAATTTAACCCATTACAGTCTCATAACTGGCTTGAGGAAATACAATTCATAAGCATACCAGGCCTGTAAATGTAATTCTATGAAACACAAATAAATTTGCAGTGTTAGGACACTCAGTCTAGGTTTTCAGTTTAAAATACATTTATATTATAGAAATCACATGAAGTGGCAGGCCAGAAACAAAGAAAAAAATCCATTTAAATCACCTTGCAAGCAGTGGAGGTCCTTTGTAGTTTTGATATGGTGATGGTGGAAAATGGACTTTCAAAGTATTTCTATTGATCGTTTGGTAAATGATGCTTTTCTCACAATGATGTATTTGATTAATATTTGCAGATGTCAAAAATAGTAGCATTTCTCGTGTCACCACCACATCATTTGCATGTTCTGGAGCAGCTAGGCTCCCTAGAGAGAGGAAAGGATTGATTCCTCCCCAGCACTGTTAACAGCATCTCTTCAGAGTAGTGGAAATGATAGTACTAAAGTTGTCCTTCATCTTACAGTTTTGAGATGAGGTAAGAACTTTGCTAAAAATGATTCAGAAATATTTAGTGACTCCTGACTCTCTCTTTTCTATATGTAAATCCTTTCAGGCTCAATTTAACCAATGAAGGTATGTAGGTGCCTGGGCTGGGGAGGGATCTCAGCCAGCTCCAAAGCAGACTGAATTAAACACTGCAATCACTACATGGCTGCCATTATCCCAATGTGGGACTTGCCACTTGTAACTTTATGCTGAGGGAGGCAGGCTTAAGACTATGTGGGACTAGTTCTATCATACCAAGGCTGAGATTTCTCAGAATATGTAGTCCTGGCCTTTGCCTCTTTCTATATCCTAAGTGGAAAGAGAATAAGCTAACACCAAACACTTTAAAAATCCTGTCTTTCTGTTAGTTTGCTTATTCGTGAGAATATGACTTTGCCATGTGAAACTAAAAATAGTGATTAATTTCTACTAGTTTCAGTAACACCTGCAAATAGTGCAGGTTTCACAAGATGCAGGGAAAGACCCATCCTTCCCTTAAAGGGTTACAGGAGAGAGGGCAAGCAGGTGGAAGAGAGAAGGTAGCACCTCTGACAAGCTCCTCAGATGGCAAGAGACTTGACTTAAACAATCCCTGTCCTGATAAAAAGCATACTGAAGCCAGTTTAAAAATCTTGCTTTTAGGATTAAATTCAGATATAGAGGGATAGGATGAAATAGTTTATTTTTACAAGTCTTTTAAATTAAAATACACTTCCAATTACTTTCCTCAGCTGAAAAGGAGGGTTGGAATATGCGGCTGTACCTAATTTTGGACAATGGATTTGCAGGCTGATTTGTTAGCTATTTCTTCTATAAACAAATGAGACAATAGTAACTGAAAAATATTTTTAACCTCCTCTATGTCTGCTAAGTGAAAAGCAGAAAATCTATTTAATAGGAATGGCTTCTTGCAGAACTTCATCTAAAACTCTCATTTTCAGGGCTAAAGTTTCATTTTCTCACCTGTGCCAGCAACTAGGTAACAAATCTTAGGTACACGCTCAGGTTACATTTCTCTGTTTCTTGCACATTTTTTATTCACTGACTTAATCCTCAAAGTAGTTATGCCAGCAGGAAAGAATGCTATCTTTCCAACTTATTTTCTCAGTGACAGTAGATAGGAATGACAGGGATCTGGTCCCAGTCACTCACACATCGAAGTCAAAATGTTTTAATTTACAAGACTGTTCGGGGTCTTTTTTCTAGCCACAGGAGAAATTAGATGAGAAATGTCATTTAAATAGCATTCACACCACCTAGGTTTGGAGAATCGATTCATTCTAGTCCTATATATGAGTATACACACTCAATTTGGAAACAAATCAACTCAGAAGTCCTCATTTCCTCGTTGGTAGTATACAGGGTGATGCAAGACGTGGTTCCAACCTATGACAGCTGCACACAACTTCCAAAAAGTTGGTAGCAGGAGTATTAATTACCCCAGATTTTTCTTGGGGCCAGCAACTGCCTGGAGCACTTAGCTCTCAGTCACAGACTGGAAGCACGACACATTAGGTGTTCAACAGGAGGCAAAGCATGGGAAGACAAAGTGAAAGAAAATTATTCTCCTGACACAACACTTTTGTACTAATTTCTTGATACGTGAAAATTATAGAATATACATGGTACCTCTTATTTGGCTGAGACAGGGGATTTTTTCAGAATTCCTTCAGAATTCCAGAGTAATTAAATTGTTTTAGTTATCACTTGTTCCAATATATCATTATATTCTAAAGGAAATACTTCTACCCTTGCTGGTCATTCAGCTAACTGTGATTATTCTAAAATCCCATAATAGGGAGCAGCATGACACTTCACAGTAAGAGCTAGGACCTGTAGTTATAAAGTCTGCTTCAGTGCAGTGAGTTATCTCATTACTGAGTTGTGTATCACAGAATCCCACAGTACTTAAACCTTACTGTATGGCCCAAATGCAATATAAGTGATTCAATACTGCTCCACATCTCGTTTTCTAAACACACACCTTGGTTGAAATTCAGTTCTGCAAATGCATTTATAAACAATTGCATGCAAATCTTGCTAGCTGCAACTTCAAATATTGCTTAGAAAATTGAAGTTTTAAGCCTTGATTCTATCTCCTCCCATTGATTTCAGCAAAGCAAGATCAGAAGAAAATTTCATTAGTAAATCTCAATCTGAATTCCTACTCTTATCACCACTAATCTCTAGTTTACTTTGTGGCTTTTAAATCAGATTAATTTTGCCAAGTCTATCAGAAAATGCTTTTTGAATCACATTTCACTGTCATCCAAGAGGGTGGAAGTAACTCCCCTGCCTGGAGCAAATACATTTGCTGATAAAACATTTCCATGAGATTATAGACTACAAATGATCATAAGGGCCTGTTAATCTACCATTTAGAGTAAAAGATTAGGTAAAAACTTCTACAGAATGTCACCAATTTGGAAAACAAAAATACAGGAATGTTTTCACGCCACAGTACCAGAAAATCTTTGTACACTTTACAGGTGAATTTTGCCCACTGATAAAACAATGAAATGGCTGCAAGTCATAGGATGCTACTTTTAGAGTCTGTATTTTCTATTAGGAATGAAGTTCAGGAAATCTCTATTAATTCATCAGAGTTTTTTTCAAGACAACCCCTTATAATATTTATAATCTACCTGCTGAGTATTTTAAATCACTGATGAAGAAGTGGGGACAGGCACGAAGCAGTTCCACAAAGTTGTCTCTAATCTCATCAGCGAGTCAAGTCTTTAAACAGAGGAGCCTCAAATCCAATTGGAACACACAGAGGCTGCTCCAAAGAGTTCATAACCACCACACCAGCACAATTTCTAATTATTTTAAAGTAAAAACAGAGCAACCGTTAGTTTATAGTAACTTAGAACAAAGAACAATTTGAAGAATGTATGTCCTTAAATTTCCATTTGGAAACCTTCTACAACACTGATTAGTACCTGCAGAAGTAGGACTCACCTTAACTAGGTAGTATTTTTGATCTAAAAGTAGATAAAGTAAAATGAGAAAATTTTGGTGGTGATAGTAGTGTTTTTGCTTGTGCATTTGTCTTTACAATTTCTAGAGACAATTTTGCATTCATTTGAAGCAGATACTGGGTAACTTGGCAATTGATCCCTACAAACACCTTAAATGAGTAGGGGTGGAAAGACTGAGTATTGGAACAGGTTGGCTGGAGTGGTCATGGACTTCTCCCACCTTGGAGACATTCCAATGCCCTCTGGACATAACCCTGGACAGTTTGCTCTAGATGACCCTACTTGAGAAATGGGAGTGGACCATATGGCCTCCATAAAACTAAATTTTTCCATGATTCTGTGAGTCAAGTTAGTAGAACGTGAGCAAATCCCAGCAGAATGCTCCCTCACTATTTGTGTTATGGTATCATTGTAGCTGGATATTTGGTACAGTTACAGGGCTATTGCCTCCAAATAAGAAGTGTGTAGTAAACATTAATTCCTTCTCAAGCAGCATCAATAATGCAATGGTTTCAGAATAGAGAATGTTTGGTTGTTCACCTTAAAAAGGTGTTCTTCTTCACCCTAACCAAAAGCTCATTTCCAGTCAATGGCAGGACTTTGCTGGAAGCTCTGAATACTCAACAGATCTTCTGCATTATGTATGAACAGAGCTTGTAAACAAAAACTGTGTGAAACAAGTTAATTTTTTTTTAAATTAAGATGAAATTTGAATTTCTGATACTCTTACATACTTTATGGAATCAAGACCCTTCATACAGGTTTAGTGCAATTATGCTTCAATCTTTTCTCTTTACCATGTGATATAGTGATTCTTGCTGAAGAAAAATCCATTATTTTAGATTAGAAAAAATTTGATCTGAAATACAAATGTGAAATAGAATTAAAATATTACTAATATTAAAATCTAATAGCATTTAATAATCATGGAGCCATGGTTGCAATCTCTACACTTCCCATTGCCTACAAAAAAATTCAGATAATATTACCAGCAGAATTTAAATGTTCCATACTTCCATAACTGCATCATTTTTCTTCCTATGTCTCCCCCAACATCTCTTCATCTTCTGCAAGTGAGTCAACATACAAAGCTAAATTCTGACTATAGGTCACATTCAAATTTTTTTCTGCAAAAATAAACAGCAACAAAACTGCTAGCACAAACTGATTTTGGTGCACATATTAATGCAGACTTTTGGATGAATACAAATTGTCACAAAACATCCTCAAAAGACCTGCATGGTTTCTGCATGGTTCATGAGTTTGTCAAACTATGGCATCATTAATATTGTGTAGTGTCCAGTAATTCTGTTCTCCCCATGGACAACGACTGTGCAGAAATAATTACTTGGCAATCACATGCACTTCATCACTTCCAAATTAGATTTTAGTGATCCACTGCTTTATTTCCAGAGTAATCTAATTACTACAATGGATTGCCTTCACCTTTTTTTTTCTTCATTCATTTGATATTTATTGCTACAGATGCAATGTGAGTTAAACACAGCCAAGAAAAATATGATTTGAGGAGAAGCAGTTGGATAATGTGTTTTAAAACATAAATGAAGATGATCCTTTAATTCTCAATTCCAATGTAAACGCATGAAGTAAATAAATGGTACCAAAAAAAATTTAAAAAGTGTAATTCCTTGAAGAAACAGACTTTGAAAAGGACCCAAAACATTCTGATCACATGGAAATATTGCTTTTATTTTTAACAGTACTATTAAAATGCAATTCTGAAAAAAAAAATTATTTAGTCACCTTGGGAAACTTTGAGTATCTAAAGAAAGGCAATCAAACTGATAAAAGTTTTGAAGCAAGAGTCTGATGAGGAGCAGCTGAGGGAGCTGGGGTGCTCAGCCTGGAGAAAAGAAGGCTTGAGGGGACCTTCTCTTTCCACAAATCCCTGAAAGGACAGTGTAGCAAGGTGAAAATTGGCCTCTTGTCCCAGGTAGCAAATAACAGGACAAGAAGAAATGGCCTCAAGTTGCACCAGAGGAGGCTTGGATCGGATATCAGGAAGAAATTTTTCACCCAGACAGTTGTCAAACATCGAAACAGGTTGCCCAGGGCAATGGTGGAATACCTGGAGCTATTTAAAAGATTTGCCATAGGGACACGGCTTAGCAGTGGATTTGGCAATTCTCAGTCAAATGTTGATGATCTTAAAGTTCTTTTCCAACTTAAAAAATTCTCTGATTTGCTTCCGTGATATCACCAGAATAGCTAAAACTGTTTTTTCCCCTCTAATAAATAATTTGCATGTGAAAATTTAAGCTTTTTCTGAACTCTGGATGGTTCTGGATGAGGCAACTGGCCCACATTTATCAAACTGTAACTATTCATCACAGTATTTCACGGAGTGCTTAAATTTAAGAGCACAAATCTCTCTAGGAAGTACCTAAGAAGATACTTACACAAAATGTCATAGTTAAGGGTTTAGCTAAAGCAGATGTATTTGACTATATTTTTTATGCTCAGATGTTTTGGTATATTTTGTTCTTTATTTTCTGGACTGAGGACTTGGTTGAATCAAACTTACTGAAATTAATACTAAGTCTTGTAGATCCTCATGATTTGTACAAGCTGGTGATTATTATTGTATTTTCTGTTCCCCTTTTTATGAACTTTAAGAAAGGTATTTATTTTCTCAATAGAAATAGCAGCTTGATACTTCTAAAATCCAATGGGATCATCTATTGGATATGTGTGCCACCACCACCAATTATATCAGACCTTTAGGCATTTAGGTAACTAAAGTCTCAGTACACCACTTACAGATAAATTAGGACCTGTAATGATAAAATTAGCATTTTTTAGCTCAGGATTGATCAGTATTTACAGAATGGGGAACTTTTTTCAGGAAAAAAAGAATAAGACGTGTTCTTACTGATAGATTTGCAAGTAGAAAGGCAACTTTACGTTTAAAACACATCATGATGTGTTGTTCAGAAGCAGAGTTCTCTATTGCTTGGACTTGTGACATTAATACACTGAAATATTATTGTTTACTTATTAGGGAATGTACAGTTAAAAGTACCAAGGTGAAATTAAATTCCAGAAATCAGTATTCTTGGCAGACTAATAAGCCTGGGTCTTTATTTCTACAATAATCAAAACCTAATGTTTCAAATAGCACATACTGGTTATTGGCTATGATAGCAGAACCCATGCATCTCTCTTTTGCCAGTCTAGTGGCCATTCTAGTCCAGAATATTTCTGTATAGGTATACATATGAAATATGTATATTTCTTCAGTATCATTAAAGTTTTACAATTCAGGATGGAGAGAAGAACCACTTTCCATATTCTTGTCACACATTTTTATTGGATTCTCAATCTATTCTCTTGTACATCTTCTATTAGACAAAGGCATTCTCTGGGATGCTTTCACTAAAAAGGACACCCTCAGGGGCTCAGCTTACTCTGGTGCTTGTGTGTTAGGAGGTGACAGAATGGAGATTGCAAAGCTGTGGCCATCAAGGTGAACCTTGCAAACCCAGGAATAGAGTACAGATCCTCATGTGGTGAGGGTCTGGAGAATCTTCCTGAATAGTACAGAAAAGCTACAACTCCTTTTGAACAGTAAGTACACTCCCCACAGCTAAAGATATTTCTTCCCCCAACATTGAGTATAAAAATCCTGTCTTTTATAATATAAGATCTGCTGCTCCTAAAAGTGGAAACAAAATTTTATTCTGTTACATGTTCTCTTGTTTTCAAGCACAGTGATTCACCATTTGCATTCGAGTTTAGGTTGCAGCATTACCACTGCAACGCAGAAAAGCAAGCAAGCAAGGAAGTCTGTATCTGAAATCTACCCCAACCTTCATGTCTTTTTAATGAGTACCTCTCACTTTTGGCAGTAAGTCAGGATCAGATTTTCGTCTCTCAACTCAAACACTGAAACAATCACATTAACTGACATTCTGACAGGAAAAAACAGTCAGAATTCTGTCTCTAATCATAATTTGTGTTTTCCACTTTCCACTTGCTCAATAGAATCAAGTGCCACAAACTTATGTGCTCAAAACATCTGTTGGCAGAATTAACATATTAATTCAGCTGTTGTGGGAAGAACTGTGAAAGAACTGGGTTTAACTACTGCAAGCCTAACATCTAAATTATACTTTCTGATATGACATATCTAGAAACAGATATTTTCTCACTAGACATATATATTAAAAATGGGCAAAAATCATACAGACATTTTAGAAGAGACTTGTACAACATAAAACAGCACTAGGGAAGTTAATGCAATCAGTCCATTACAACCAAACATTTTGGTGCTCTCTAGTGGCAGAACATTGAGATGTACAATAGCTTTGCTATTTATTTGCTATTTAAAATCCTAGAAAAGAAAGAATTTTTTTTTTTTTTTCTGGATGGATACTTAACAGGGAAGTTAAGTGTCCTATACTGTATCTGCCTAGTGTTCTCATATGCAGGGGAAGTGAAGCATTCCTAAGTGTCAATAAAAGACAAAGAAGCCTTGATTAGTGATCTCCAGTAGTCAGCAGACTTCAGACTTAAGGCTTCATCCCAACACAGGCAAGGAACCACTTACATCTAAATCATGCTGATTTATACTCCAGAACTCCCTCCCCTTGGAGTTTGGGGGCTTTCATTCTCAAGGTTTTATGGCTACTACTGCATAGTTGATGTAAAAGTCATATACAGAGGTGCACAACTATATGTACACTTGCATTCAAGCATACACATATGCATGGTTATAAAAGTATTATAGAAGCCAAAGGTCTGTAAGATAGCAAGGGAAAAGAAAGCATGAGTGCATACTGATCAACAGTTGCCCAAATATTCATAAATTAAAGCACACAAAAACTCATGGAAGAAAAAGAGAAAGTGAAAACACAGTTATTCTATATCTGCTCAAAAAAGCAACAAAACCATAAGCCATTATGATATCCTGAAGCTTTAGAATTCAAAAGTAGTAACAGAATTGCACTAAAATACTGCATCTGCAAGACTGCCATTGTTAAGAGAATAAAATGTTTTTTACTAAAAGTCACTTATCTTTAATTGCCAAATGTGGAGATATTAGGAAGAGCTTTCAAATATTCTGAGAAGATGGACAGGGAATGTTCTATCCCTACAAGGAAAATGGAACAGAATTTCTTAGATAATAGTGCCTCACACAGATTGCACTAGAGCCCTACCCCATATGTACAGAAACTGAGGTGCAGGAATATGAAGTGACTTGATCAAATTAATTTCACTGCCTAATGGCAAAGTTGGATTAGATCTGAGTTTTCCTGAATTCCTCTCCAGTGCTTATCCAATAAAGACTCCTTCTCAGTGAAAGCACACATGTTATCCTGAGAACATATGAAAAGGTGCTTCTTTATGTGGAAAGTGTATTTATGGTAATCACTCCAGCCCAGGGTATTTTACTGAAGTGTTCTGAAATGAACTCATTTTTAGAAACTGCTATATGGCACAAGATAGATCCTGGCATTTGGGAATACTAGATGAATGTGTATTAATATATTTCCTCAGGAGAATAGTTCCACTGGGACAAAATAAGCTGTGCTGCCCAACCTGAGACATTACATGACTTGTCTCTTTTTCTTGAATACATAGACCTGATGTTCTTTTCACCTGCTAACCTCTGAATTCTAGGTACTCTTCAAAGTATACTGATGTCTGTCTGTTACTTACTTACAATAAGAAAAGAATTATTGACCTTCCAGTTCTCTTTAAATATCCTAGCACTAAGGCTATAAGTCAGGAAGACTAAACTTCATGAAGTCTGTGAAAATTCTGAGAACTCACAGAAACATAAAGACCTAGAGATTGCAATAAATCAGCCAGAATATAGGACAAGAGCTGAGCAAAGATTCCCTGCTTGAAGGACAGAATAAGTTTAAAAACTCCTTGCATGCACAGAAGTCATAGAAATTGATTTTCCAGGAGTAAATATAAAGATTGCCTCTTCTAGTTCATTGCTTCTAAAGATTGTGTCTATTTTGAAGTATAAAAACATGATCAGAACTTCTGTTGAAGTATGTAAACCAGCTTTGAACCAGCTATTTATATGGATAATAAGAATAATATAATTTGCTCCTGCCTGGTTCTTGAGGTCTGTGTGCTGTAATGAAAGTCCATGGCATAGCACCTGTAGTGTTATCAGTAGCCAGATACACTGTGGAGATCTATACAAGGTGCAGTCAAAATTTTAGACTAAAACATAGGTATTATCTTCAGAGTTTCAGATCCTTTGAGTTTCAAAATAATAACTTACACCTACCCAGAAGAGGTTAATTTCAGGTATTCCTAAAGATCATGAATGCATCCACTGAAACCAAAGAAATTCTTCAAAAATAAGACTGAAGCCATTATAACTTGTTTAATTGCAGGTCAACCAAAGTAATTTAATATCTTTGCCTAAGTAATTAAAGACACAAGTTTGCTATCATGGTGCTCCTTCAGAGCATCATGGCCTGATACTTCCATCAAAATACACATTTGAAAAGAGAAAAATCTTTGTCAATGAAGCTGGTTTTGCCAGTCAGATAAAAATTGCACTCATTTTATGAAATTGCAGCTGTTTGCAATTGTTTGCCTGCCCTAAGATCTCGGAATTTATGAAGTGACAAAAAAGTTTCAAGACCATTTTGAGAGGGCTCTTGAATATTAAAAAAAAAAAAAATCAGTAACTTAAAACCTTCTACATATAAGGTTCATCTGCTATTCATGTAATTCCTGACCATGAAATTTATTGCGTCTTTTGCTGAAGAAAGAGAGCAAAAAGAAGCAGTGGTCATTTAGGACTCTCTCTTTGTCCTACACTACCCTATTGTTCTTCATCTTCCATACAGTTTTTAACTGGGGAGCAGAACAAGCTGTTCATTGAACTTGCTTCATACGCCGATTCCAAAAAAAATATTTCATGCCATCTGGACATTGCCTACAGGTTGGTAGCTATCCAGACTGGTGGGAGGAAGTCAAGGGCTGGTGCTCTACTAGTGGTGGTATGAGACAAGCAACAAGTGCTTTATTCACTGAGAATGAATATATCAATTATACCTAAAATTTGCTGCTTTTAAAAAATGCATTTCCAGGCTGCATTGCAGGCTCTGAGAGCACTAGGAGAACCTGCCAGCTACAAGGACACAGGAATATGCCCTGATCAGAAGGAATGCATAACTTCACCCTAGGGTATTGAAAAGCAATCAGTTCACAGAATGGATCAGGAAAGTTTAAAGAAGGAAGAGGCTTTGCATTTGTACATGAAACAATGAAGAATATTACTTTTCTTATTCAACAGAGTATTTGTGTTCATGGTAATAGTTGTTTCAAAACACATTTAAGTACATTTGTCCCTCTTCTGAGATTCAGTAGAATAAAGAAGTTAAAGCAGTCTACCCAAGGTCTATTACAGTAATTGGTTTTAACATAATTTCAGCCTGGGGAATGCCCACAGGACGATTGAGTGTTCTCTTTCTTCTACTATGCAAGCATCATTTTTTCATTGCTTGATGACTGAACAGCACTGGAGAGAAATTGTAAACTGCACAAACAGCTCTTGGATATCTGCCTTACCCAAAAAACTCAATGAATGCCTTGAGTTTCTTCTGTGTGGAAAACATGTCACCATCCAGACATGAGAGAAGACATAAGTGAAAACTAATAAAAAGATTCTCTTTGCTTGACTTCTGTAAGGCTTTGAGGTAGGAGAAGGAAAATCTGAAGACCATTGATTCCAAGTGTTACTCTCTTATGTGTTTATTTTAAAGGAAATAGAAGTCACTGTAATTACTTACATTGCAACATTTTTTTCTCCACCAAAGCAGGAGAATATTTTCATTAAAATAGGCTTTGAGTATCAGGCCAAGTGACAGATTCAGACGTATGCATATTGATTAAATGTGAAAATACAACTCAGGAAAAACAGAGATGCCAACATTTAATGAGCAACCACATCCCTAAAGAAAATGTCCCAGATGATTACACTTGTTTTGGAATACTAAAACAGAACGAAGAAAAAACACTTATTCCTTGTTTTTTGTAACAAGAACTAAAATAAGCTTTTAAGGACATGATCTCCACCCTGAACAAAATTTCACACTAAATAAATGCATATTCTATGAATATTCACTCTATTACTTGGTATTTTATCATGAGTTGGAACATGCCTATGGCATGATAATGCTGGGAAAAGCTTTTCTTCTGATTTTAGAGATAATTTCAGTGGAGGTGTGACTGTGTTTGGCTCAGGTACTGGAGCTTAGCATTATTTCTGGTTTAATAACCACTGTTTCATTTTACACTTGGAAATTTTTCAGGTTGCATTATTTTTCATTTCATAATGCTGCACTACTGTCTTTTAAGTGGTTGCTCTTTCATTCCCAAAACGAAAGAACTTTTAAGGTTCTAAGTCACAAATTAATGACCTGGCTCGTTTGCTTCTGCAGGTGTTTGTAATGGAAAGCTACAAACTTTGTACAGCATAATCAAATTGTGCTGGACAAATAAGCCAGGATAACTCTCTGGGGAAGAGAGTGACAGTGTTCGTGGGTAGCTGCAGGATCAGGAGTCCCCCAGACTGGGGAAGCTGATCCATGCAGCAGCAGGAGGATGCAACTGTTCCCTTCTGGCAGCACCAGGCAGGAAAACAGATAAACTGAGCTTTCTTGAGCCCTTTTTCCTGTATTTATTTTGTCATCTCCCAGAACAGGGAACAAAACACTAGAAAGAATATAGAATAACTTTGCGTAGAATCTGAAGTAATTTTAGCTACAGGCAATAGAAATATATTAGACGAAAATTACATAAAGATAATTTAGGATCCAATCCAATTAATTTAATTGCAAAAGGACCCCTACCACTCTGTTTAAAGTTATAGAATCTAGAAATATGTAGGGGAAAAGAGAAAGTAACAGAAAGTACAAAACTTAAAAGAAATACTGAAGTGCAAAACCAAGCACTCAGATGTTTGGTGGCCACAGAATTATTGCTGCTTCTTTCTCTCCCTTCTCTCATTCCACTCTTTTTTTTTTTTTTTTTTTTTTTTGCAGGAACTCCTCTAAAATGTTCATTCTGGGGAATATGCCCAGTAAGAACAGTTAACAATTTTTACAGTTTTAAATACTTTAGATTTTTTTTTTTAAATTGAAATGTAAGACAAGTGTTAGTCATAAAGAGCAATACAGGGATTGATTATGAACACACCCTGGATAAGAGAGTAAAATTATCAGTCCGATACAAAAAAGCAGTGCATATTATTCACACTTCTATTGATTTGGAAAAAAAAATCCAAATATTTTCAAAATAAGGGAGCATGGACAGGGACTAGAGTGAGAAAGGCTCATCCACATCCAAAATTAGTTTCCTGGTCCAAACTTCATGACTCAAGAACATTTATAATCAGCCAGCACAGACCTTCAGATCCACGCAGCCTTACTTTCTTAGGAATTCTGCATTTAGATCTGGACTTTTACATTGGGAACCCTTTCATGTTTATGGAAGGCTTTGGGAACCACAGTGAGAGCGCTGGTGGGATTTCACATCCTCAGCCAAGAAAATGATGACTTCTTTTGTTGCTTTCCCTGTTTATCTGCAGATTCTGGCACCTTTGCCCATATGGGATGGTGTTTTCCTCCTCTGGTGCCCAACAAGGAGCCCTTCCCAGCTTCAGCAAGGGAAAATGCAAGGAAGATTCAGGGGCATGAAGAAAGGGTAGCTATCTGTACACACCTTGTCCTGTAACACAGAGTCCTTCACCAGAACATTTTGTTCTGATGGCTATCTGAGACTTAGAGATATAAAACCTATGAGGAATAATCTGAACACATTTATCTTCTCTGCCTTTGGTTCTACACACTCCTCCTTGCCCTGATTCTTCTCCTCCATCACAACTTCACAACTTCTGAGCTAGTATTTGTACCTCAGCTTTCTCTGATTCATGTTCGTTAGAAATTACATTAATTAATGTATGTTGTGCTTATAATTGGTATTTTATGGGATAGATCTCATTTGTTTATTTCTAATTTCATAGATTGTTAAATTTCTCTACTTTGGTTTTCCACAGTCCATTTTCACAGAACTTTATGGATCCTTTTGGATCCTGTTCAACTATAGAGCACACTTACCATTACCAGTCTGAAAATATTTTCAACTACTTCATTCAAGTTATTAGACATTTTCACCGACTGAAGTACAGCTTGCTTGCTAACTTCTTCTTTCCCCTTGTGATTTATTCATTAAATACTCCATTTTAACAAATAAGCCTTTCACAAAACTAATAGCTGCATCTTCTAAATGTATTTTAGACAATTAAGTGAACATTAAGTATATATATTGTGACTTTTCTTATATTAAACAAAAACATACTGAAATCAAAGTCAGTCACTGAAATGACATTTATTTTCCATGACATGATGACGATCATGTTCCTAAAACAAGCTCCCAGCAATTTCATATACTAAATCCAAACCCTATATCCTGTAATACTCTCTTAAGGTTTCTTGAGTTAGTGAATAGTTATGTCATTGAATTTCCTATAATAATCACAGAAAAGGAGAGCAGAATTTAGGTATAATAAGATTAGCTTATTTTGATAGTTAGAATAATATATACTCACAGATTCTGTTGCTTCCATTTGGCTAAGTAAAAGCACTTCTGCCCTAAGCTATGAATAATGTGTCATTAAACAAACTAAAGAAAACAAACGCAATGTGCATTAGAAATAAGATTTCTAATTTACTAACTTACTTCTAAGTAAGTTGTTCATAGCTGACATCTTGTGTGATAGGTGTGGCTTGGACTTTTTCAGAAGAAAATGCAAACAGAGTTCGAGATGTCACCAAATTTCTTCTTGAAACCTACACAGACCTGTATTATGACTCGTCTAAAAAGTAAATATCTAAAAGCTAGGCCTTAATCACAGGTAAAAGCACATCTACTCCTGTGAGAAGAAGTAGTAATAATTGTAGCCACTGAAAATAGTCACAGCTAAAATCAGAGCATGTTTTCATGCCCTTCTAAATGGTTTTACATGCAAATGTTTGCCAACAGCAGTAAAGATCCCCCTAACAGAAAACAGTAAAATAGAAATTTTCCTTGCAAATGACACCATTATACATACTAGTTTATACATATGTACTCCATTACTGCAATCCAGAATGAAAAACAATGCAACTAAAATATTTGAAAGGTATAACTTAAAAGTTTTAAACTCAAGGAATTTGAAACAGTTCCTATTTTGCACTAAAGTGCTCTGTTCATATTTGATCACAACATCATGAAGTGATTACCACCTATATCACAGCATCAGGACAATAAAATATTCTAGAAGTAACGTAAGTGTGTGCTACAGCCAAGTTTCAGACTGAAACATCTTAGCAGTCTCAAGGCTTTAAAGACTACCTTCTGAGAAGAGAGCTGCTTGTAAAATTCTAAGGTTTCTTTCCTAAGCGAAATCATTTTTTGGCAAAAAGTCACACAGGAATGTCTGTAGATTACTTTTCTGCACTTCTCAGTAGCTAGAACATAAGATAGCAAAACAGTTTGGGTTTTGGCCTCATAAAATCTGAAGCAGCTGGGGCAGAAACCTCACAAAATCAGTTTTAATAATGAGAGAAGCGCCTCTGTTATCAGTGGCACTTCTAGAGCAACAGTTGCTTTTCAAGATGTTGGTGGTCTTATCACATACATGACTTTTCTGCAAAACAGACAGCCTTTGAAGGACTTGAATTAATCTTGTGAATGCAGGCACACAACCCACCTCTGATAATACCGAACAAACAATACAAAACAAAAAGCCCTTGCTACTTCTTTTCAATAAAAATGCTGCTCCTAAGATCTGTCACTCACACAAAACAGTCCCTTAATGTTTTTTAATACCTTTTTTTAAATCACCTTCAATTCAGACTAGAAGGTTGGGAAAAATACCTTTGTCCACACTCCAGCAGGCCAAAATGTGCTATGTATCTGGACTGCAGTGGGTGTCATCAGAAAAAGAAAGGCTCACGAGCTTACGCTCGTATTCAGTTATGCTGGATTTCCACTACTCCGAATGATCAAGAAACTGTAAAGTTTGCCAAGAAATGTTATGATATATCTCAATCCTGAGAAGCAGTTTCATGATGGGTGGGATCTGGGAACAAGCCCACATCATCTCAGAGACCAGAGGCTGCCCAGTGTCACAGAGAGCCACTCCTCACTGCTAGTAAGCATCCACTGTGGAGTGGGACAAAGCTCCACTGCCCATTCATTCACACCCAAGAGATTTCTACAATGGGTGTAACATTTTTGACGGTCAACAAGAGTCACAGAAGCCATCAGAAAACAGCTGCAAGTGTAGGAATAGCTTCTAGATATGCTGTATGAGTAGAGACCATCATGGAGACATCATTATTCTGGATGATTCCCTTACGCCAGCATTATGCCCAGGTCTGTGGAAGCCTCCCATAACCTGTAGCCAAAGTATGTATGCCCTGACAGATTCAACTGTGCTCAAAGCAGCTCCTATGCCAATGACTATCATTGTAGGGAGCCCCATACAATCCCTCACCTTTTATTTCACCCGATGCCTGTACCCAGCAAAGCAGCAACTCCGTCCTCAGCGCTTGCACATTAACTCCCTGACAGTCACCTCACACCAGAAGTCAGTGAATTTCCAAAGGCCCTAAGGCAGATGAGGTCCCACTGCATTATAAGCATATATTGTGATAAAAGAACTGCGTCAAGGCAGCAGGAAACGACATTACTCAGAGCACTAGTACAGAAGTCTGTGAGTACAGAGTAACTGTGATTTCGAATCACCATCTCATGGAACCACTGGGATTTAAAATCTTAGCAAACATAGTAACCGAAATGCAATTAGCAGAAGGCAAGTTTCTTTCTTAAGTACTAATGATAAACTAGTGAACCAGTTCAGGTAACAATGCAGAATCATTAGTGAGCTTGAACCAGATGGTATCTCATTTTTAGCTATAGGCAAAATGCCAAATGACATGACTAAATAGAGAAAAATCCCTACAGTATTGAATTTTTGTGCCCATTGAGCATGGAGCCTGAAAGGCAGGAACATTTTTAATAACCTTTCTTTGACAAGCTTAAAGCCATTTACTGCTGAAGCCTGTCTTCGACATAAAGCCAAGAGAACAGGCCTCTAGAGAAAGCTCACTGCTGTACAGCTTCACCTTCCAGCAAAACACATTATGCAACAAAGACACATAATACTTACTTCCATTAATGAAACAGACCCTTTTGCTGCTATCACAGCAGTGACCTTTCAATCCAGGCTTCTATAGTATTTATTGGCTGGAAACTTATTTCTACTAATAGCAATTGTCTGATTTTAAAACTGAAAATCTCTGTTTCAGGGAACAGCATTTGCAAAGGCAGCGGCATTAATTCAATGAAAAAGGAAGGGTAACCAAAAGTAATGAAGTGCCACATACCAAGTGGCATTTTAAAACAATATTCATACTGGTTTTGCTCATACAGCAATTTTCACCAGAGGATTTTATTCAAATGCAAAGGTCCTCCACATGAAAGTATTCCAGACATTAAGATTTCACAACACTTTGACAAAATCTTAAATGACAGATAGGTAAGTTAATTAAATAGCAGGCCAGGCTCTGGACTTCATTCTGGACTGTATTTTGTTCCTTTGACACTAGGAAGAGGCCAAAAAGCAGCTGAGTATCCCTCCCTTTCAGGATTCATGTGTCACTGAGATGTCTAACTGGCACCTACCCAGCACTCCCATGACAGCATGGGGACACTGGAGCAGGACTACCCTTGGGCAGCAATTTCCCAGCTGGTGGATGGCCCATTCCAGGCTGGCAGGAGGAAGGCTGGATGAGAACCATCAAGGCTGCAATGAAATATGATGGTTCTCAGAACAGGCTACAATGTGCACTGGAGCTTCAGATAATTTTTGTCACTCTTATAAGACCACTTTAGCAGATACAGGCAACAATTTAGAGATTTATGGCAAAAAGGTGATTTTTTTATCCAGATATATCCCTTCCAACCCAAACTATTCTATGATTCTGTGACTAGAGCATTCTTCCACAGAGCTTCTTTGGTGGAGCTACAAGAGCTCCAAGAGCAGAGTCCCACAAAACAAATCTGACTACTAAAAATGCACACAGTAAAATATAAAAGAGAATCAACTGCATTTAGGGAGTAAAAAGCTAAGAATACCATGATGAAAAGAGGTAATTTTGTAGACCAGAAATCAGAATTACAAAAAAAAGATGCTGAAAGGCTGGAGAGGGTCCAGAAGAGGAACAGAAAGTATCAAAGGACTGTGATTCTGTCATTTGAGGGATGGCTGAGAGACTGGTTTTTTTTAGAAAAGAAGGCTTAAGGACCATGTTCCAGTATTTCAAGAGTGGCTAGAAAGAAGATGTAGCCTCCCTCTGTAGGAGGGGTAATGGGCACAAGTTACTCCTGGGAGATTCTGATTAGACACAAGAGTGTCCTTTTCACAGTGAGAACAATCAGACACTGGAATCATTTCCTCAGGGAAGTGATGAGTTACCCAACATCAGACACTTAAGGTTCAGCTGGACAGGGTGATGTGCCATCTTGCCTCGACAGTGTTCTTACCCGAAAGATTGGACCAGATGATCCTTGAAGTCCCCTTTCAACCTGGTTTTCCATTAATTAAATTTTGAACAGTATA
This sequence comes from Cinclus cinclus, assembly GCF_963662255.1. Lineage (NCBI taxonomy): Eukaryota > Metazoa > Chordata > Aves > Passeriformes > Cinclidae > Cinclus > Cinclus cinclus. The sequence continues at coordinate 6,139,185 of NC_085051.1, read as the reverse complement.
TAACGTTGGTTTTTTTTATAATGTCATATAAAGAAGGATTAATTTAATGTCCATTTATTTAACTGGAAATCAGTACTACCAAATCCTGTGATTTTAATAAAAAAAATCTTTAATTACTTGGTGATTAATTCTTAATTTGTTTATATATTTTTAAGAAATACCAAGTTCATATAGTTATGTCAAGTGAGAAAATTTGGATTTTTAAAGGACCACAACCTCTGAGTGTAGGGAAATAAATCTAAGGAACAGAAGCCTTAAGGCTCTAGCACTGAAAGGGAAGTTGAAAAAAAGAAAATGTATCAGTTTAAAATACTTAGGTGTTTAAGCCAAACTTATGACTACGAGTTTAGATTATAACCTGCAAAGGCTAAAGCTGCAACTATAAAGCATTGTAATACATATAATTGGAACAGGACTTTTTTTTAATGCTGGGCATTTTATGCAGTTTATGTATTATCAATCATTCTACAAACATGGAAGAGGGAATCCTCAAAATTAATTTGGTAAAACTGGGAGGTTTTCCCAGTACAGGGTCCGGCATCACTCAAAACAAAATTAATATGCCAGCAATATCTTTGCTCCTTTGAGCTCCAGTTATCAACAAAATTTGCCAACAAATTGTGCTTGTGTTTTAAAGGTTTTAGTGGGGAAGAACACTTAATATAAACATCGGGCATTTCCCTCTTGCATTAAGGATTCCAACATCTCTCAGCTCTTTCATTTCCTTTTCAGCAGCCCACAATGTCCCTGCTATAACATCGATGAGCTCCAGGTCATATGTTCCTTTTCATAAGGACACAAGGGCACCAAGGCTACTTTCATTCAGAGTGAGTGCTTCATTTAACCCTTCCTATGTTAAGAGGAAACTCAAACTCCCCCCCACCCCCTGCCCCATTCACCTTCAAAGGAAGAAAACACCTCTGTAACATCTATCAATCATTTTTTTTCATAGGGCTGTTTGTTTCAGCTATACAGAGTAAGCTTTCTTGATTCTGCCAGCCTTCATCAGAAAGGGCAACACGTTTTGCTTTTCAATGTGAATGAAAGGGATTTAAAATACTATTAGACATTGAAGCAGTAGTGACTGATGTAGCCCCAGAAATGTAAGCATACGCACAGTAAGGATGGTGGAATCAATTCAAGTTTTTCCACTCCACTGTGTTATTGATCACCTGTTGTAGTGGAAACTGTAGCAAAACATTTTCAGATTCAAATGACTGCTTTATTTTATGACTACTAATTTGACTTTTGATTCATTAAATTACATAGGCATACTGAATTTCATAGGATCATTTTCAGAAAAGCTCTTTAAAGATACCACCTTCTATATTTAAAAGTATCTTAATAATAAAAAGCATTTAATTTTTCAAAAAATATATATTATACCATGCATGTTTATGATGCATTTAAATTTCTCAGTATTATTCACAGAATCTGCTGACTTATGTGCTCATGACTACATTGCCATGTGATCAAGATTTTGGTGTATCTTAGCAGAATCTCACCATTATTTAAGTGAGAAGGTAAAAGAACCTTTACCAGTCACCTAGTCTAGGCCATCCGTCATGGGCAGGGACATCTTTCACTAAGTCAGGATGCTCAGCAAACACATTAAAACCAGAAATCAAGGACAAACTGTAGCTTCTTTAACCTGATTTTGGATAAGCTAAGCTTCACAGGACCCAGAATATTCTTTCACAGTGGCATCTGAGAACAAGTTTTGGCATTAGGTCCAAAAGTTCATCAGACAGTACAATAACATTGCTTGTGGTATCCTACAGTGCAGAAACCCAGGCATCAGCAATACCCTGTTCCAAAGAACATTCATTTGAAGATGCAATGCTGTTCCTGAAAGTGAGCTAGCTTTATATAACCTCCTTTTTGGAGGCAGCAGTTGACCACTTGAAACTAGTCTCTGTTTAAATACAATGGGAGGTTTTATCACAGGCAACTTGCAAAACAGGTGACCCCATCAAATGCTCCTACGGGTCCTTCCCTGTGCTTGTGGCTTCCAAAGGGCCAGGTAGTTCTGAAGGTTCTTCTCTTCTGCATCTTTCCCTTTTAAGCACACTTCCCAATCTCCACTAGCATCACTACAGAGTAAAGAAATATAGCACTGCCTGCTTTACAGTTATAAATAGCCTATTGCTCTCCAGCATTAACACTCTTTAAAGCCCTCTAAGATGCAGCTGCAGGATATTTCCCATCACACTAGGAAAATTTAAGAAAAATCATGTAATTTGAAGCCTTAAAAAAAAACAAAAACCAAAAAACAAATCCCACAACAACAAAAGAAGCCCCCAACCAACCAACTTACCAACTAAAAATTCTTGTACCTAGTAGAACTGGAAAGAACATAAAGGCAACACGGCTGTTGTCAGTGACCTCCTGAACAGCAGCTTTTAGAGAAAGAACAGAAAAAAAACAGGATGAAAGATGGGCCAGCTTTGCATCCACCCCAAATGCCGGTTCTTTGACTTGGCAAGTAAGAGGAAGCATGACACAAACTTAGCAAAAAAATTAATGCTTTAATCAGGAACTACATAGAGGAATTTTGGTTCCTAGGGACCCCATTTTCTTGTGATCCCATCAACCTTCCTTCCCATATGGGAGAACATAGTCCTGCTTCTAATGATATTAAAATTACAACATGGAGATAACCCTAGTATTTTATCTAATTTTCTACATAACAGGCATTCAGATAAGAATTTCAAATATTAAAGATATTGCAGTTATGTACTTTTTCTTGGGTAATAGCATTCATTTTTCCTGTTATTATTTCAATGCCTCCACTCTGATATATTGAACTCCTGACGTTACAAACAAGAGCTTTTGCAGTAATTTTATCTTTCCTCTTTCCTCTTCAAAATGTAAAGGATTACTGAATTCTTTTATGCCTTGTTGGTTTTTTCTCCCCCAAATATAAAAAAATCTGTTGGTAGTGCATTTCTTGGATAATGCTACAACAATGGGAAAGGCTTGAAAATAAAGATATTTAACAAGGTGCTTCACTACCTTATTACTCTGGAGGCTCCAAAAATTCCGACTGAAGAATTTAACAATATTAGAGTGCCTTCTGGAAGAGGAATTCAAGATAAATAGTTTTGTATTGCTTGGGGAAAATGAACCTTTTCTATCTCCTCAGTTCCTGCATTAATTCTTTTCTTTCAAAAACAAGTTGCATGAGTACATGCTGTCTAAGATAGTTCTCAGTAGCAAAGACCTGAAATGACATGAGTTCTGTTCTTTGCCTCCTGAAAGATAAATCTGCATTAAAAGATCATTTAGTCTGTCCACTCAAAGTATAAGGTCTATGACAAAGGATCCAGTTTTCTATCTGGTAACTGTATTAGATATCTTATATTCCCTCAAAATGTCCTATTTATCATTGAAGCTGATTATGAATCTTAGAGTGATAAAACAGATTCAATCCAAGTTTCAGTATCATATTTATTTATTTATTTGATTATATATGGCACTAAAACCCTCAAGAATCTTGAACCTATATTTTAACTTCAGTTTTTCTTTACTGAAAAATTATGTGAACTACTTCACATATATTCAGCATTTTCCCAGATGAAGCTGAAGCTATGATCTATGGTTCCATTCTTAATATAAATTTGCTATTCTTTCCTCTGAAAATGTTGAATTATTTGAATTTTTAGTCACCTGCACATTTTACTATTGTGAAAGAATAAATTACACCTTTAGTTTAACCAACACACAAGATAAATCAGGATAGTAATACTGGAAATAAGATATTTTTAATGCCTAACAGATCTTAACTGATCAGTTCAAAAAACTATAAACACAAATGCTAGTAAATGAGCTTTTGTGGATTTTATACATTACTATGAATGTATACTGAATCTGACAAGATACATCAAAGCCCATTTGGTGTACATAAAATATAAAAAACATATTTTCCCCAATATTTTAGCAAAAATGATTGTATCATTAATGAATATTCATTTTGTAACATTTAAGGACTCCAAAGCATGTTGTAATTAATTTGGATTCACAGCTCTATAGGGAACACAGAACATATTACCAACCTTTCATGGGTTAAGAAAATAACAAACCAACAGATATTAAATAGCGTGTTACAACACACAACTAGTTCCTACAACAGCAGAAAATGCAAACTTAATCTGTATTTAAAACTTGGTTTTCAGAATAGAATTCAGACACTTTCAAAAAAGGGTCAGTGGCTACCACCCATGCTTATGCAAGCCTTTGCTCAGCAGCTCTGCTGGTTGCCAAAAAAGGCTTGCCACACAAAGTTATTTTTTGCCATGTGTCCACAGCTATGGAAGACCAGAGTCCCACACCAAGAAAGAGCTGTCTGTGTAAAATGTCTCTGAACAATCACAGTTAATAAATTGCCTCAAACCAATAAGGGCACAGCATGAACAAAAAATGTACAGGTGTGGAACAGATCCGAACACAGGAGGAGAATCAAACAAGTGGTGAGTGGAATTTTTCTCTACATTTGGCAGAATGTTTATAGAGAAAACACCATGGAAAGTGAGGAAGAAGTCAGAATACTGAATGTATTTTCCAAGTACCTGTGCCAAGAGTAGTAAAAATTTTGATTATTTACTTTATAATGCTTGTCATCTGTGTAAGACCAATGGCAGGCATAAGGCAATCATATCAGTTTTAAGCATTATTAGGCTGTAAGCATGAACCATTACTCTCTCCTGTTTACTTCAGTCTAATGAAGTAATCTTATCAATATAATAAATGATACTATTTATCAGTTAACTATTAATAAAAAATCTTTCTATCATTTAGCGGACCTACAAATCAATGAATGCATCAATAAATCCCTACATTTAATTATAAATTATGGATATATACACAGAGCAACTTAACATATTTGTTTAACTTATAAACATGATGATTTTTTTAACCCGAAAACTAAAAACAAAATCGAAACATGAATGAATATTTTCAGCTCTGCACTTGATCTTGGTGCTAGCATGGTTTGTCTCATCAGCAAGAGGTTTTGGAAAGGAAGATAGGAAGTTGGAGCAAGGTCTCCACAAGGTAAAACCCAATAGGCTGGGCTATGTTTGAAAGTGTCCTATAAAGATAAAATCTACCTCAGACCTTTAACTAGCAATAAAGAAAAAAAAAAACAAACTGGTTTTCCTTAACTGAAGGAAATTAGATAAAAAATGAAAATAAGCACAATTTCTGGGTTATGAGACCTGCCTATTTGCATTATCTTTAGTCAATAGGTACCATATAAATAAGAGACATAGGTCTGTGATAAAGCCAGAAGAGAAAAATTACTATTTGCCCAAAAAACTGGACGTCTATTAGCAAAAGCAATGCGATGTGTAAGTTTCTGTGGGAATAGGAGCCAAATACAGTAAAAACTAAATGAAATTCTGCCTATATCAGGTGACTGACTGGCTGATAGAAGAAGGTTTTTCATATCTGTATTGCCTACTATCCATTTCCGTAATTCTGCAGATGATATATTATCAATAACAAGAGTTATGAAGTAGCATTAAACCCAGAGATGAATGTTAGGTGAAGGAACACCATTTGAGGGAGACAGGGAAGCATAGTGTGCTAGCAGATATCTTGAGTCTCCCAGATGTCTGAAAAGAAAGAATACATCATCAGTCAAAACAAAAGCCAGTTCATGAACTGTTAAACCAGAAACTGAATGCTCTTGACTTCATGCCAGAGAGGATGCAGTTCATCACAATTCCACGTACTTAATCTCTATCATTGCACTCAATACTGGGAAACCTTAGAACAACCCTTCTGCCCCAAGGAGTTGATTATTAAAATTAACAAAAAAGCAAGACAGGTAGACAATGAAGTTCAAAAATAACACACCATATTTTATGACATAGATGTATTCTAAAAATTGCAATTTGATATTCAAACTAAGCACTAAATTATCAGGGATCTTAAATCTGCAAAAATGAAGAAATCTGTGAAGTATTAAGATTCTAAATATTCTCTGATGTAGAAATGTGCCAGCAGGCAACTCCACGCGAGTGATACATGCAATTGCTATTGATTTCAGCTATGCAAGGGTAACTCACAGCTGCTTTCTAGATATCCATCCTTTTTTTGCTTTTCTAAATACACAAGAAGCCATGATCTTAGTGTACACAGACCTTCTAGAAGGAAGATTCTGTACTCCCCATTTTGGGTGTTACCACTGAAAACTTCACTAGGCCATCCAGTAGGAACAGAAATGATTTATTATGGTTTACTCTCTAAGAGGCAGCCATCCTAAAAGTTTCTGTGAACAAAAACTGGAAAGTACTTTGTGCTATAAATAAGCCCACAGCTATCATTTTCTTGTTCCTTCGTCACACCTTGCTACAAAACCACTGCAGATAGAAGCATTTTAGATGGTTGCTCTTTACAACTCAGAGAAGATGATGACACAAGATAGTTTCACAGGTGTCAGATTATCAGCTGTGAAAAGAAAAATATGGTGGCAATGGTGGGGGGAAAAAGCAATATCCACAGGCCCTACTTTCCTAACATCTTTACTTCAACAAGTAAAGAAATTTTCCTCAAGTATAAACCATTTGTAACTGCACTCACCCAGCTGCATACCAGTAAGCTCATAATTTTAAGATATGTGCAAAAACACAGTGCAGCTGGGAACCTTAAAATATTTATAATGCAGTTGAGAGAGGAGAAGTTATGAGCAGTTATTTGTAAAGCTGCAGCCTAAACAGAGAGATGCCAGGCAAATATCCCTCAATGACTGCACACTAGCCCAGTGGCAAAAAGGAATGATTGCAATGCTTGACATCTGGAAGATAAAAGAGATTAGTCATCTCTTTCAAAAGTAATCAAAACTAAAAATTGCTGTACAATGATATCTGGAATCTTAAAAAACATTTAAGGCAATTTTTTTTTTAAATTAATTTTTGTTCATGATTTTATTAAACAAACCTCAAAAAGAAGAATGAAATTTTCCTTTAAAAAAAAAAAAACAAACAAACTTAATTGACTCATATTAGGCCTGAGTTTGGCCATCAGACTTTAGCAGAGTAGTAAAACAAACCACAGTCAACACGAAGAACTTCCTGCAATGCACTGCCTTGCTGGTTTCTAACATAAAAGTATTGCTTGGAATTGAATTGTGAATGGGACACACTTATGCCAGACAGATATATACTGAACCTCTGGTACTTTAGCAAATGATTTCATATGACAAGTTACTGAACAAGGGCACTGAATTACATGGAACACTAACCACAGTACATCAATACTTATTTCTAATTGCCTACTTGTAATTACTACGTAATTTCTGACATAAATTACTATAAACTTTTTCTTCCAAACTGTACAAAGTGGCCCAAATGCCTGAGCTAGAAAGATAAACAATGATTTCCTGGAAATGGAGAAATCCACAGCAGGTAAAAATGCAAGATGATCAGGTTTGACAGGAACTGTGCCAGAATATGATGTGCTCTGGTAACCATCCTCCCACACACATCCCCAGTGATTTAGCTCAGCAGGCCCTTTCATTTTTCACTTCCAAGTGCCAAACTACTCCAGAATAAATACTACACAGATTTTCAATTTGTCTTTTTTTTTTTTTTTTTTTTGTGGAAGAGGAAAAGGTCTACTATGCAGCACATAAACGCTAGAACCCCAAAACAAAACCTCACCTTTCAAAATGTGAGACACCCAAAATTCATCAGTTACTCTCAAAAACTTTTCCCACACATGTTCATTCATTGTAATACCAATCATATCTTACCAACAGAACTGCTAAGTAAAAAAAAAAAACAAACAAACAAAACACATATAGAAAATAACATATCACAGTGCTAAAAATGCATTTCCTGTTGTTGAACAATTTGGGACTATGAATTTATCTGCAGAGTGGTAACCAAGATACAGAGACAAGTGTACCACATTTTCTTGTTATGAGTGCCTGCAATTATCAATATATAAAATGACTTTCCAGATGAGCTAATAGTGTCTGGCTGGTCTGGTAAACTGTCCTAGAAAAATGCAGCTTATTTTTCTGATGAAAACTGCTGTGGATTTTCTATAGAATAAAATCTCTGGTAGGAGAAATATGCAGATGCTTGTGGCTCACCTTTTTCTTTTTGTCTTCATTCATGTTATTATGGTACAAGTAGCAGAGGTGGCTTGTCCAGCATTATTCTTCCCGCAGAATATCTAGGGTTTATCCTTCAATTTTACTTTATTTTCAATAGATATAATGGAGCTCTCCATTTACTAAAATCGCTCTTCACAGGACAGAGTTGTCACTTTTCTGATGTCCACTAAAAAATCTTAATGCCTTTCAGCTGCAGGACTCCCATGTTGGCTCTACACCAGATCTGACTGGTCCTGGCCTAGTTTCTCTCACCAAAAAAAAAGATGTTTTGGAAGGGATGATAGGAGACAGACTTTGGGACAATGTCTACACAAACAGGTAGTTTTATCTACACAGGTAAAACCCAGGTATAACCCAGTAGGCTGAGCTATATTTGAAAGTGTCCTATAAAGATGAGATGTACCTCTGCAAACTGATGTTAAACAAGCAATATACTAAAGCATCTTCAGGTATTATGCCACAGCAACCTATCAATGTCTTAATATATATAAAAAATCTTTTATGATTATGTTATGTTATGTTATGTTATGTTATGTTATGTTATGTTATATGTTATATCTCTATCAGGTTACCATAACACAGTTCAAACATCCTATTAAAAGGCAGGTTAGCATCACTGAACCATACTGTTTCTGAAAGAGAAATATTACTTCCAGAATTAATGGGTTTTAATGCTTGTCCATAGAGGAGGTGTTTAGAGTGGTACTCTTATAGAAGTACAGCTAAACTTTTAAGATCATACCAGTGCAACTACCCTAGGTTAATATTTTGATTTCAAAATAAAAGTAGCTTGATATTATTTAATACTTTTTTTAAATAAGCGGCATGAATTAGAAAAAAATAATAATTAATTTAAAGGAGAGTGAAATTGTAATATTTAATTATAGAGAAATAACTAAACTGAAAATTTGCATGTTGCCTTAAACTGCTGGCCTTTGTTCTCGGTAGGAGCGTTCATACTGTAGGAAATACTCTGCAAAAAAAGTCCTTTCAATCTGTCCCAGTAAGTGGGGCCAGCTGAAGATCTTCATGTAATATACTTCATTATCATCTTTTACATGAGATTTGTTCCTATGAGCAGTGTCAACTATGCAAACAAAGGGCATGTAGAAAGGGCCATGATTTCTCCCCCAGTGTAGTATGAACAACCATCATGAAATGAACTTCAGTCATCTCTCTTAGTTCAGTGGGTCATGAATGTTACAGTATTAGTCCCCTGCTCCCTAAGACCAGTTCAGACAAAATGTAAAACATTATTTTTTACTATTAAGTAGAAAAAAGGATACTACCTGAAGCCTACAATGGGTCAGATCATTAACCAATACAGCTGTAGCCTGCCTGTGTTTGTTGCAGTAGGGTTTTGCTTTTTTCCTAACAGGTAAAAACCTCTTCCTGCATCTGTAATATATGATTTGTACATACTGCATTTAAGCAGACTTAAGTTCCTGTTTAGCCTAATTAATCTGCACCAAAGTAAGCTACATCTGCACAGCACAGCTCTTTGTGACAATGTGCATTTTTATTATCAATATTGAAAGCACAGAAAGTTCAATGCTTATTAGGTCCCTGTTTATAACATTTTCATTGACACTTCTCTACTCCTTAGTAGCCTGGACATGCTGCAGTTATCTCACACTGGTTTGTGTCCCAGCAGGACAGACCTTTCTGAAGCCCTCCAGAATTCTGACCTCAAACCTGTTTCAAGCAGCTGAAAACTGCCAGAGCCTTCTCATCAAGGCTGCCCATAAAGCAAAGAGAGAAAACACTGCAAGAGTACCCTAAAGGCTCATTACATCATGGCACCTGGATACAAAGGAAATAATTCAGAAATTTTTAAAAAAATTAATTCTTTCAATCTGCCAGTACCAGGAGGAAGGCAAAAGTTGTGATCAGAATTGAGAAGACAAAGATTTTATTGCAAATAAATAACTTGAATACTACCCACAAGTCCCACCCATGCCCAGTGGGCATAATCCACCAGAAGGGAATCCATACTGACCCAGCATTTAACAAACCTATGCTGAATTACAGGGGGGAAAAAACCCCGAGAAAATGTACATTTAGAGATCTCTTAGAACATGGAAAGCAAACACAGATGGCATAAAATGCATAGGATTCCTCTGGTGTGAGTAAGAGGAATTAGCCCCTCTGGCTCAGTTTGCTCAGGAATTGGCTCAAAGAATACCATAAAATTATGAGAAAGTGCAGAGACTATTTCTGAAGATCACCAACAGGCAGGCTGGCTTCATCATTTTTAGCAAAGCAAAACAGCTTCTTCAAAACATCATCCAGACTACAGCACTGAGGGTGCTAAACCTCTGCCTAGCACAAGCTGCTGCTCTCCTCCACTTCCAGTGCAAACCAGCACCCACCTTCCCAGCACCCAAACTAAGCAGCATTCCAGCACAGATGTTTCCTGTGACAGCAGCTACAAAAAGCTTAATGAGTTTCAGCTTGTACATGAAGAAACTGTTTGCTCCTGACTTTTTGTTAGTTTGTTTTCAAAATGCAATTTTTTTAATATTTGCACGTCTAATAGTTAAATAATCTCCAGTTTTGGATTTGAAAAATATTTTTCTAGTGTTGAATGCTTAATAAAATTCTAATAATAAAATTATATATACTTCAGTATCTTAATGTTAATAAGTGCAAAAATATTCTTTGAAAGGTTATAGAATTAATAAGGAAAATATTATGAGTTTAATAAAAAGAGAGCATTTAATATTGCATAACTAGATCCCTGTAGGCAGGTAGGAATATGTGGCACTGACTGCACGGTCCCTCTATTCTGCTTGAGGGATTCTCATGTTACATACAGCATTCCAAATGCCTTGGCCCTTCTGCCTCTTAACCGCTGCTGAATACCTCTTTGTTTTCCATAGCCAGGAAAAAGAGTTTCTTTTTAAAGTAACTAAGCTCTCTAAATTAGGGTATGGGTCTTCATGAGTACAAAGAACTGCAAGAAGGCTGGCATTACTATTTTTAAAGGAAACATGCACATTTTTCAGATACACATTTTTAAGATAAATAACATTTTCACATATCCACACATGGGGAGAGAATTGTAAAGAGCTCCTGTGGGGAGCTCTTTACGTGGGCACTCCAGCAAAGCAGGTTTTAAAACAGTAAGAGCAGTGCTCACCACTGCTACTACATCTCTTCTGCAGAGCATCTCACTATTATCCAGCTTTTCCTTTCTTCATCTGTTACAGATTCTGTTTGGAAACAGAATGTTTTTTCTGCTTTACATTACAAAGAGTGGTAACCTAGCACAAAGCCTTTTGTTTTTGATTCATTATTATGATTTTAGTATGATACCTTAGGAACAAGACCTTGTCACAGAAATAATTTCAGGTAACATCCTTATGAAACCTAAACTTAGTAAAACTTAACTATCAATCTTCCAAAATACACTCAGTAAAAGTTAATCAACTCTGTATGTCATGTTAAAACAAGCAGAAAAGGAAACATTTTAATTAAGGAACTTGAATATTCAAATTCATCATAAGGCTTGCAGAAAAGGGGGAAAAACCCAGAAAAATTACTGTTCTTGGTTAGGACACCAAGGACATAAAATAAACAATATTTAACAGGGCTCAATTTTCATTTATCTTTGAAATAATGAATACTAGAATAATAATTAAATGTCATAAAGATTTCTGTGGTAGCTGGCAAAAGCAGTATCATTAAGTGCCTAGTAAATTTTGATTCCTTAACTGTACATATGTTGACTTAGTGGCCTGAAATAACTATGGTACAAGTCTCATTTTCCTGCCTGTATATCCACCATCCTTGTGTGCCATAGGGTTCTGACTAATGGGCCAGGAGTTCTGTCTCAAGGATCTGCTGCAGCTCTGCTCCCTCAAAATCCTTGGACATTACCCTAAACTGTGCAATTTTACTCCATTCTGCAGGTCAGGGCAGTCAATAGATAGATTACTGTGACTCAACAGTATTAGGATTACACTTCTTATTTAGGTCTACATATTATTGTTTCCTGACACACAAAAACAAAATACAGGGAATATAATGAAAGCAGTTTCTTGCTGTTATTGAGCAGAGAATTGGGAGGCAGACTCTGAACAATTAATTCCTTTCCATACTGGTGTGTACCAGTAACATCAGAAGAAACATGGTTTATACTCAATATTTCTTTTCTTTGAAGCATCAGTTATTTTACAAATGGCAATTTCAGAACAGATAATATTACACATTTCCTATTAATGAAGATCTACAGCACAAGTGGAACTGATAAGACTGCTTGCTGACTTACAAAGTATTCAGGGCAGCACACAAGCAGGCAGCAGTCAAACAGAATGAAAGACCATTTTCATGAAGGAACACTCAAGAAATCAGTGAAAAGACCACTAAGTTTCCATGAGGATTTTCAACTACACTACTGAAATGGATTATATTTCTGTGTGAATTAATTCTATTTCTATAGCTTTATTCTCCTTAGATCTCTATCGCCAACAATTCTTTGCTCTAAGAAAACTTACAACAGGTGTAATGGTTGAACTCCAGCCAAGCACCTGACAGACTCTTACTCACTGGCCCACAATGAGATCAGAAGAAGAATCAGAAGAATAAGAACAAGAAAATGCATAGGTTGAAAGACAGTTTATTAGGGAAAACAAAGCCGTGCACACAAGCAAAGTAAAACAAGGAATTCATCCACTACTTCCCATGGCCAGGCAGGTGTTCAGCCATTTCCAGGAGAGCAGGGCCCCATCATGAGCAACAGATACTTGGGAAGACAAATGCCATAACCTCAGACATTCTCCCCCTTCCTCCTTCTTCCCCCTTTTCATATCCTGAGCCTGATGCCATATGGTCTGGAATATCCCTTCTGTCAGATGGGGTCACCTGTCCTGGCTGTTTCTCCTCCCACTCTGCCAGGCACTCCTGACTTCCCCACCAGTGTGGCTGTATGAAGAGCAGAGAAGGCCTTGGCTCAGCAATAACAAAAACATCTCTATGTTGTCAACCCTGTATTCAGCACCAATCTAAAACGCATCCTCATACCAGCCACTGGGAAGAAAATTAACTCTGCCTAAGCCCACAACAGTACAATAGGATGGCAAAACCTGTGTCAGTATGGCTGCATACAATGTGAGCCTTGTTCCTATTTCATCTGTGTAGAATTGAGGGTCTTCTTCTTTTTTAGTTTTTTCTAAACCAATAGTTATTGCAGGAAAATATAAACAAAATATGCTGTTGCTGACACTACCCACCTACTGATTTTATAGCATGGAAATGTTTCAGATTCTGTTTACCTAAGAACTCTGTGTGGGGTGTGTTGGTTTAGGTGTGAGAGAAAGCTTAATTAAAACAGTCGATCAGCAAACGCATCTAGTGGTATTAAATTCTGCTCCAAGTTTAAAACAGTTGTAAAGGTAGGAAGGGCTCACTTTCATGAGGTTACACCTCTTTCAGTTGTTATAGCACACTAATGGTCAGGAAGCAAATTTTAAAATATAAAACAAAATTTAATACAAATTAAGAGTTATTATCCAAAAATTTTATCTTTTAACTAAGTTCTAAAGAAAGTAAATGATGTTGGTGTCAATCTGCTGAGTGAAGCACAGATAAATCAAATTGTGCAGAGTGATACAGGGAGTTTGTGGCAATTGTCCACTTGATGCAGGTATTTATACTTCTGGGTTTGATCACAAATCTGTCCTTGTTTAAATAGGTGACTAAGATGTCTGGAATGTTTCGCAGAGTTTCAAAAGCAATTCTTAAGAAAAGCAAATAGACATTTTATATTACCAACAAAATCGTTCATCACATGCACTGTTGTAGACTTCCTCTTGGTGACTTTCTTATTCCTTTGGCACTCCTGAGGTAAAAGGTAATTAACTTCATATGAAAAAATGAAAAATGGTAGCTTTTCCTCCAAAATGAAATGCTGAAATCTGAATGAATGATGAAGCCTTTAGAATTAGTGGCAACATTACTGTAGTGAACTGAGAGAGTGACCTGCCCTCAAGGAACAGGGAAAAGTAGTAATGTTCCTGTCCCATCTGTCAGGAAGGTGTAGGAGACATTTGCTACATAATGACTGTCCCATTCACTGAAATATTATGGGGATTAGAAAATACCTTGCATAATTTATATACACCATATCTATTCTAGAACCATATATTATGCTTCCTATAGACAGATTAAGCTGACATTCTGAACCATACACATGGTTTATGTGGGTAACATAATACTTTCAAATTATATCTGCTATGAACCAATGAAATTAGTACGGGGCAGTTAGGCAATAGCCTCATCACAGCTAAACTAACAAAGGTTTATAAAATACTTGTCTCCTAATTTTTCATGGGGAAGTCATTTGTTGGTTTTGTTGGTTTTTTTTCCACTTAGCTTTACCAACAAAAGGCAGCATTAAATAACAGCTCTGTTACTATCCAGCATGCTGGTGTTCTCAGGCATATATACAATTTTAGTCTCTCTCTTCTGCTCAATTATGAATTTCTATGCCTCAATAACCAATTTTTCAGCTAATACAGAATTCCCACAGTGCTATATGATAAGTTACACTGACTTAGAATTCAGCTTCTTGAAATAGAAAATGTGATTATTTTAGATACACATTCTGAGATGGCATTTTACTGTTACATTAGGGATTTTTTCTGTATGGATATTTTTCTAAATACCTTCAGTGATTGACTTCCAAAGCAGTTACGGAACAGTTTCATTCCATTAGGGCTTTGTTTCTTTGGGTTTTGGGGGCAAGAGAGTGCTTCCTCTATTGAAAATATCCCACTAGTACAAAACCATTGGCGCTCCCTGACTTTGATGAACTACAAATCTGTTCAAGAAAACGACAGGACCAGAGGATTGACTGTTTCTGTTATATTGGGATTGTCGGTTTCTGAGCTGAGAGAGATAGATGGTATTGAGGAGGCCAGCAATACTCAGCTTCTTCATCTGTTTGGGAATTGGCACTAGGTGTTGGCTCGGTGGTGCCTTTGGTGCATGTTCTGTAGTGTGTCTTCAGGAGGAGCAGCCCAGCTCCCCTTCTGCCACGGAGGACAGCGCTTTCTCTCGGCTCTGCTTCCAGCCCAGTAAAGCTGAGCTTCCACAGACCTACCTTTGTTGCTGCTGAAGGAGGTAGCCTGGCCTGGCCTGCCCACTCTTTGTAGAGGCCAAGTGTCTGTTTTCACGTGGGTGGGATGCTATCCCAGCACATCTTACCTCAAGGCTGTGCTAGGGCGAAGGATGTGGGAACGTACGGCTGGGGTAGGAGATACGTGCAGCATTTTCTCCTGGCAACAACATTAGTGGTCGATGCTTTGCTCAAATACAGCACTCAGTGTGTATTTTCTTTGTTCCTAACCAACAGTTTAGAAAAGGGATATACATTATGATTCAATGAAAAGCATTGGAAAGGAATGGAGCTTCTTCTTTCACATTATGCCTTTGCAAAGATGCAGAAGATAAGCTGTCTTAGAGAATTATTGATGTAGTCATTTCAGATGGGTAACATCTGAACAGTATCTTTTAGTCCATTTTCCTCAATCAGCTTAGATTTATTCTAAAAAGTACATTATTGCATTTAGGTCAGTTATTTCCCTTATTTAAAATTCTATTTCATATTTTGAAAACAAAGTTGTTTATTTTCCATTAAGAAAAGATACTTTATAGTGTACAAGATGACTGGAGAAGGATATAGATTTAAGGAATGAAAGAGGAGACTAGGTTTAATTCTATTTCACACCTTTGGAGGCATGGAACTGCCTGGGACACAAAGCATTGATCTAATATCTGTTCAAGACTTTAATGATTGACAAATTGAGTGTGTGATACATTTAAATAAAGAATTTCACAATCCAAAACCATGTTTTGGCAGTAAAAATGCTGCTTAAAAAAAAAAAATTGGTATATCCAGAAGTACAGGCAGGCCTACAGACTGAGATTTTGTAAAAATGTATTAAAAATAATACAAACAGCATGGCAATTCATATAACACAAAATTCATATTTTTACCATTATATATCATGATCTCTCTTCTCTCAACCAGTTGCTTTAGTTGGACCAAACCATTATAGTCATGCTGTATGTATGTTACAGGCTCAGGAGACTAAAAGAATCAACATTTCCAACCTTTGTGGTAACAATTCACATTACAAAATACAAAGCTGAATACAAAGAGAAATTAAAATCTAAAATCTCTTCCAATATTGTTGGGAAAAAGTCACTTCCAGACCTTGATCAGTAGTTGAACATTTTACCTCACATACATGTGCAATGTTTTCTAAACACTGAAGTCACAAACTTCAACATAAAGAGCAAAATGCCACTGTGTCTGAGATTTTGTAAAGGCAAGGACACGTCAGGTGTGTTATGATTGTATGTCACAGCTGCCAAGATGATGAAAAACCTCGGCATTTTAAGAAGCTCTGTATTTTAGGTTTATTTGGATACGCCTTTATGAAGGCTGAAGGAAAAAAATCTTCATCACACACATGGGTTGTTTTTCTGTAATTATAAGTCAGGGGAAAAATTTATTTTACTTTTTATGTTTCTTTTTGTCTATTATTTTTAATTGCTGTTGGATAAAAATGAAAAAAAAAATAACATAAGAGTATCATCTCTGCCAAAAAACATTAATTCTCATTAGCTTCTGAGAACCCAAATACTTTTCAAGATGTCTCTTTTGCTAATACATACACTGTTTTAAAATAAGATTTCTGATTCAGCTAATCCATTTCTTAGGCCAACTACATAGGATGTCATTTGGCATTTTTCCTCACCTCTGATACCTTCTAAAAGGATAAGAACTTGTTGACTTGTGATCATCACACTCAGTGATGGAGAAACAATATGCTGTCATTTATAGTGCAAAAGTCAAGCTATATTTCTATAAAATCATTGTCTTATTTTGATACTGCTTATAATTTGTTGAGTCTTCTCAAATAGCAATAACCATGATAATACAGTTATGTCATGTGATATAGCTTTTCAAACTAAACATAAAAAGGACTGAACAAAGTTCATGGTAAAAGGCATTTGGAATCCATGAGCTCAATGAATTTAGATCAGTGTATCTGTTAAATCGTGGTGAAACAAAAACACATGCAATTATTTAGAGCTCATGCTCTCGTACAATGCACACATACCCAGAGAAGAGGGCCAGCTCACTGAAGCATTACAAATCAAAATGCAATCACTTTCTTGTGCTTAAAGTGCTCTATAAGGAACTGAAAGGTTAATGAGCAAGGTGGCTTTAATTGCTTTTTTCTAAATACCTGGTCCATAAAATAAACATACCTGCCTTTAAAAGCTCCATATTCCAAAATTTCTATAGTAAACATTCTCTGTTGGAATTTTCTATTCATGGAATTGGACTATAAATAGGGATATAATATCTTTAATACATTGCAGACACCATACTCTTTTCCAATATCCTGACTTTGCTAGAGGCTGTAATGACAACAGTGAAATATCTTAGATACCACAGGGAGCAATTTGTCAGTGCTCTGCACAGGGTCCAGGATTTTCCTATTGTAATTAGTGGTAAGTGCATGCTCACCATTACCTGAAAGTTACTGTAGTAATTCCAGATGTCCAGTGACTAGTGGAGTGTGCATGTACATATGTTTGGATAATGAACCTTCTTAAATTGCTCCTCTTAGTCCTTTGCAATTTATTTCATTTTTCCAACAGTCTTGAACTGGCAGTGTCAGCAACACATTTTTGACATCACTGAACACAGAGAAGAATTATGTTACCCCTTCTCAGATTGAAAAGGAATAGCAACTGTTATATGTAGAAAACCATAGGACAAAGAAAATCTTACAGGGCTTGACATAGATGCAAGGTGTGAAGATGAGAATTTTATTCGCTTAAACAATTTTTTTTCACGTAACAAATTTCGTTCATCGGAATGGATGGTCCTACACATTTGTATAGTCTCCAAAAAATAAGTCTAGTATTTCTTCTTGCTTTGGAGAATATATTGTCCATTATACTTTGCACCAAAATTCATGTTCTATATAGCTTAATTACAGCCAGCGCCACAAATACAATTACATTCAAAAGGAAGCACTATTAAGTCTGACACAGATAAAACCTTTTACTGGTTGTACTCCAATAGTCTTGAACAACGATGACATCAAACTGCAGTTTTGCCATTAGGAGCCACGTGCTCCACACTACACTCTCGTGTTCTACACTGTGCTCACTGCTCACAGATCAGGCTCACGAGATGCGAACCAGCATGCCAAATTTCATGCTGGGGAAGTGTACACACCCTTCCTTGCTTTTCTCTTCCTCATTTTTCCCTACCAGGCCATATGCTTGGTCCTACTAGCCAAAAAAACTTTTGCTTGAAATAAAAAAAAGCAAATTTTAGGAACACACAAAGTCTCTGCAAAGGATTGCAAGTAAGCAATAAAAACAACAAAAGGTGTTGATAAATTATTCCATTAACTCGACAATCTTATTGCTACAGAAGAACAGAACCTTTAACTGTTTCAAGCTTTCATTTCCTGCTACTGGAACTTATTTTTGCTTTTTGGGTTAAATGATGATTTGATGTACTGTTTGCAGGTGGAGGGGGTTGTCTCCTTACTGAATTTTGACTCAATTAAAAATAGGGGAAAGTCCTTGACTACTTGAGTAGTATTAAGAAATTCTAGTTTTACATTCTAGAAATTATTTTCTGCATTATGGTCATCCTAGTGGTCCCTTGATGCATATTTCTTTGAAGTTGAACAGGATTTTGTACACATTTATGAAGAATAAAAGGGAAGGTGCTTTTGCTGCATCAGGGATAAAGCAAACCTCTTAACAAAAAAGCAAAACACCATTTCACAAAAAAGTAAAATACCAATTCACCTCATTGGATGTGAATTCAGAGCTCAAACTAATTCGAAGCAAATAAGTGATGGGTCAGATTATTTCACTGGTATAATTGAAAAATGCCATCATCTCACTCAAAAGTATGTAGAAGATCTAGATATTAATTAAATTATGAAATTCCCTTGCATATTGCTTCTAATGCCTGAAAATCCCTACATGGCTGAGAAGACCCTTAGTTTCCTATATATACTTTATATTTTTGCCCTAAAACCAAAGCTTGAACAAGGCAAATTATAAAATACCTGAAGTCAGCTACTTTCACCTCAGCATTAAGAATGATGAGTCTGTGAAAGACAACAGTACACGATTTTTTGTCAATAGCATAATGATTTAAGAGCCTTTTCTCCAGGGCATGGCATCTTTTCCTAGCTGAAAGGGCAAGCTTAGGCTATTGCAACATTAAACAGCTGATGAATGACCTTGTTGTCACACTTGTTTAAGGGATTGATCATGTCCAATTAATTCCTAGAAGAAATCAATTGTTCTTACCTAGTTAATTTACATTAATAAGAAAATATTAATGACTCCACTGCCTATAAGTATTGAAAAGAGAGGCTGCATTCACATTTCAGCCTACTGGTCATTAAAGAGGATTCATTATCTCCTCATATGAGAGCAAAACAAATACGATTTTTTCCCCAGTTATTCAGCATTAAAACCAAGTATTTATCTAGGAATTTAACTCACAATTGAATCATATCGCAAATAATCTTGCATTGTTGGCTTATTTTTATGGGTGTAATATTTATTATGCATGGCATAAAGCACATGATAATTTTCTTCCATTGGTAACTTCACTTTGAGAGAAGAACCACGCACAGGAACTCAAGACCACAATTATCATTTCCTGTTCTGAGTCCAACACACCGTAAGAGGAACAGTACAAATGTGCAGGTGAAAGCAGTACATATTTCATGACTGGAAATTATTCTTAGGAAAACATTCACACAATCTTTGTGGTGGGATTTAAAAGTCATGACAATTGCCAAAAATCTAAATAGCGCTTTATCAAATGCTGGGATTAGTGTGTTTGTGAGCTACATTATGAATAGCCCACGTTTGAGCAATCATCCTGAACATTCTTCCCAGAGAAGAAATGTAATAGGAAAGTGCAGTTCAAGACAAAATTCAGAATTTGATTGCTACATTTTCTATTCAGTGCATACTGCTATGATTTCTGCTAAAATATACTAGTTAAGCTTTACAGTAAATTGATCACATAATACTATGGAATTTATCATGTAATAGAAAAGGAATTTAAGAGCTGCATACCTAATATTATTAATAAAATTGCCCTGTGGACAGAGACAGTTAGAGAATAAGGTTTATATTTTTACCTGATCCTAGATTACATTCAAGAGCTGTTAAAACTAGAATTACAAGGACAAAAAAAAAGTTTCAGTAGGATTTTTCAGCTGGAAACTTCTAACACAACTATGAGTGTTTACTCCCTGCAGCTCTTCTGCTTCTAGAAATGACCCTTGAGCTTGGATTGTCCCCTTGGATCAGAAGTCCAAACATATCTTTGCAGAGAGGCTCTGCTGCCACTCCCTTTGGAATCTGAGATTAATCAAAATATTAACTAAATAAAATGCCAATCACTTTAAAGATTTAGGGACACAAACGCCTAGTTGTTAAAGAACTGGCACAATGGAAAACTTTTGGCATATAATTAAATATTTTTAATAATATCAGTAACTCTAAGGTACTGGCACACAAGGAATTAAAGTCATGTTGGCACATGAATGACTTCAATATTGAAGTAGTAGCTACTTTTACCAGCTTAACACCTTTGTAGGCAACTTCTAAAAATTGATCAAAGAGAATTCACCTTAACTATGTGTTTATCTCTGGTTTAGTTCATTGCTACAGCCATTTTTTTAACCTGTGACTTTTTAAAAAGTACATAAAGGAGATCAAACCCGCCATTTTTCCAGGCTGTATAGCATCTCTTAAACTGAAATTCAGTAAGGCACATAACTGATTAATAAAGGATGCTTATTAAAAGTAACAATCAATTCCTCATGAGACAGACACAATATTCAGAGCAAACTGCCTGTGAGAAGGATATATATTAACCATTACCTGACCCAAAGCCAGTTTGCCAGAATATACTTGTGATTATTCAAATCTATTTTATACCAGGGCAGATATGAAGCTGTGCCTTTGGTCTTACCACTGTGAGACCAGTAGCTAAATAAACAGTTTCCTACCCCACACAACTACATTTCTTATTCACTGCCTTAATATTCTTGCCTGTTAAACCATTGATCAACGTGGTCATTGAAGAGCAGCCAACGTCAAACCAAAACTTTTTTTTTTTTTAAAATCACAAAACTACCAACCTAATGCCATCTCCAGCAGTAGCAAAGCCATTCAGTTCTGGTGAAGGGGAAACCTACCCTTTCTCAATGGGCCTTCAAAAGTCAGCAGACTTCCACTTTTCTCCTCACCCTTTCCCCTTGCATTTTATTTATTTTTCTGTAATTCTACCCAACAAATAAATAAGCTTCTCAAGTACAGGGTGCCCATACTACTGCTGTTTGCTGTATTCCGAACGACAGTGATGTAGGTAGGACCTTTGCCAGCACTCTGCAATGGGTCATTCATCCAAACTGTTCATACGGAATAGAATTTAGCTTTAAATCTTCCATTTTTCAGAAACAGTAGAATTAAAATTAGTCATACAACTTTAATGTTCTAGTTAAGCAGCATCTGAAAATGTTACTTCCATGTGATTAAAATATTCATCTGCTTTTGTGACCTAATATTCTCCTACACATGAGAAGAAAAAAAAAATCATCCTTCATGCTCACTGAAAAGAACATTAGGCCCTTATTCACATATTTGAGAAAGGGCTGGGGGAAAGAGATGTATGGGAAAAAAAATAATTCACGCTAATGCCACAATTAGCATGCTACCCATGCTAATTGTCACAATCAGGCTTGAATATTCACCTGAATAGTACCAATTTGCTAATATTGTTTTTATAATTGATCAATTTATTCTACATCATTTATCTTTATTCTAGTTCTGCATACATACTGCAAAATACTAGAATATATAATTTGTTTTCTTCTAGATTTTGCTTAGTACAAGCAAACAGACACTTTATAAGGAAAAACAAGAAAAAAGGCAACTTTATATCCAGACATCTCATAGTATGTCACTTGTGGAATTACAGTTCTGTTTGACAAGGGGCGAAGTGCTTTTTATTTCTTGGACAAAAAAAAAAAAAAAAAAAAAAAAAGCCTGTCATTTACAGCATCTTGCTTCTCATGATAGTTGAGATTGTCAAGAGTTTGCACATATACAAATACATAGAGGGAGGAGGCTACAAACATCACACTTTTTCCTTTCCTGTTTACACTTTTATTAAAAATGGAGTTCCAGGAAAAATTCATCATTTGCACAGCTACCTAGAGAACTCATCAAGCACTCTGAAAGAATAGGGAATGTGGACCAGTGTATTTGCTCAATTAATACCATATGGATTGTGGAATTTGGTAATTAAGGATGGGAGATGGGACATCTTTTTATAATGTATTTGGGATGGATTGGAACATTTTTGTGAAATTGCTTTAACCAGGTGTTTTTGTCTCACTGAGGTTAAACTACCTTTTACTATCCCTACTCCTATAAGGGAGAATTGGAAATCAGTATATAAGGTTTATACTGGCCTGTCTTTTGCCTGTCCACGCCCATGATTATTTCTTTACTTTCTTAATAAAGACACTGATGGACCTATTACTCCCTAGCTACGCCAGTAAAAAATTCTGTAGTTGCACTTAGTTAATAAAAGGTGTAATAAACACTACTTGGAAGGAAGACATATGCCTTCATGAACTGAATTTTATAACACAAATGTTAAGTTTATCAAAAAGCAAGACTTGAAATACTGCAAGAAGAAACTCCCTGCAAGGATCTGATTTATTCTAGAAACAGTTAAGAGACTTAATTTATAGTGAACATTCCGAGTATAATTAGGAAACATATCTAACCTGGGAAACAAAACTAAGACTTAACTCTTACTGAAATTTGTCCCAGAGATTCAGGTACCTGGGAACAGTAGGTTTTAACAGTTAAGGTTTGGTTTGATACTGCAACATTTGTAAGGTTATTGCAATATTTGATAATCACCCTTAATGTATATCTGGGGAGAAGCAAATAACTTTGATTAGTATCTTTGGGTATATTATTCATCAGGAACCTCTGATAGTAGAAAGTATTCTAACACACGAAAAAATCTTATGCCTGTTAAAAGCGTTAAGAACAAGTTCAAGTGCAGAGTTTCCACATCAAATGCCAAAACTACATAACACAGGGAACTGTGGCTAGACAACATAAATTCAAACTTCATGCTTTACACTTCTAAGCAGTTTTAAACACTGACAGATTTCAGACAGGTTTTTAGACAGATTTTTTTTTTTTTTTTTTTTTTTTTTTTTGGATACCACAGAAATACTGACTCAGTCAGGAAGTCCACTGACATTGGTGTCTTTTAAGACTGACCACAAGTTCCAGAAGGGGCAACAACTCTATTTAAGACAGAGCAGGACAGCTGTCACAGCTGTCCTTTTAAAATATGTTCAACCACAGACCTCCATAACTTCATTGTCTCACTGATGTGACATAGCAAGAAATACAAAGAAAAGAGTTGCATTTTTGGACGGGTTAGTAGCATGTTCTTTAACTATATAAAGGTTGCTACTGCTAAGTATCTCTTCTGTTTTAGAATAGGTGAAGAATAATTACTTCCATACAAGTTCAAATAAACATCATTTCTTTTCCCAGATAAAAAAATATTCAATGCTTGTACTAACTGCTTCCATTCCAAAATCACAAGATTTTTCCCACTCTAGTTCTGCCACACAGAAATATCTGCCATAGTTACATACACTATTTCTTGTCATAAGACAGACTACTACTCAAATTAGCTTCAATACAGCTTATACATTTAATAGCTTATTTGCCTTCTTTAAGCTTGTAAGCATAACTAAACAATCTTCTAACCCCTCCTACACAGCTTTTGCAACAAAAGAGATGTCTCAATTGATCTTGCAACTGTAAGAATACGGTCCACAGGAACTCTGAAAGGTCCTCCACACAAAAGATTAATGAGCAACTCTTTTGGCAGCAGTTACACACGTTTGCCTCATCTTCCTAGACTGTTCTCTTTTTGCAATGCTCACTTTTGGTAATACTAGTTTACAGAGCTAAACATACACATTACTTCTGCATTACAGTACTCATTTTAATGGAAGTGGAAAGATAGAAACTACCATGTTCAAGTTTTCCACACAGAAACAAATAAAACATAACACAACAAAGGGGGGAAATATTATATATACTACATATCACATATTTATACATACAATTACATAATATTTTGTATATAGACAAAGTTTCATAACGTAATACATATTACACATACATGTAATAAAAAAAGTTTGCTGTTCCCTCACTTTTCTGCTTCACAAAGCAATGAATTGTGTAATAAATCATGGAAATGAAAAAAAACCCACAGAACATCCTACATTTTGCCACCATTTTCTTAGGAAACACCTGCATATTATCAACTAATATAGCAACTAGTAGTTTCATTTCAGAACTTCTCAAGAAGCTTTCCAGTTGGTTTCCTCTCACTTTCTTCACTGGGACTAAATCATGTGCAAGAGCTACAGAAGCATCAACATGGCCACCAGAGCAGACAGCCCAATGTAGACAACCACCACTAAAAGAGCCCTGAATTTGTGTTTTTCACATTTAAAACCCTGGTCTCACTTCGAATTTTTGCTCAGCCTCCAACACTTAGAAAAATTACCACCATGACCATATCTGAACTGCCATATTTTCTAAACAGAAAACTACTCCATATTTGAAGCAGAAAGGATTTTATCCATTTTATTAGACAATTAATCAGCAAGTGCTAAAAAGGAAGGCCTTTACTGTGTTGACCAGAAATGACAGCACAAGGAAACATCAGGCCTCCCTGGAAAACTTTAGAAACAGATGCAGTCAGAATCGTGATCAGTCTCAACTACGTTTGGTTTTCAACGAAGTGAGTTGTCTTGTCTTTCATATCAAATAAAGCTAACCAGATTTGCTTGATTTTATGTGCTCTCACGTTGCTTTTGTGTTCAAGCATCAGCAGCCTACTTCCATCAGTAAGTCAGTCCACACACTTACGCCACGGACTTTAAAGTCCCCATCTTGTGTCCTCAGGAGTTTCAGAGCAGTTTGGGTCTGTTCTTTAAGCAGCGTGGATCCCTGACAGAGGCTGCTGAAACGCTGCCTTAATTCTTCCCAAGACAATCCAGCTTTGTCAAGGCAACTTTTAACCCACTGTCCTTGCAAGGGGTCATAGAGCAAGTGGCTTCCCCAGTCGGTTAAGAGGTCCAAATAAGATCTGCTTAACTGGGAATAGCGATCAGCTAGGAAGGCAAGATGGGAACACGGGAGGCAAAGGCAGAATGCAGAAAACCGCGCCTGGCTGCCCAGCAGCCAGGAGAGCAGGAGCCCGGCGGTGCATCCATCTCCTGCCGCACTTGCCCGACGCCCGCCCGGGCCGCTCCCATCCCGACTCCCGCCTCCGGCCTGCCCAGCGCCTCGCTCCTGCTCGAGCACGGCCAGCGCCGCCGCCACCACCTGGAAGGCGCGGGGCTGGGGTAGCCGCTCCAGAACACCGCACAGCCAGCGGAGCTGCCCCGCTGCCTCCCGCATCTCCTGCTCCTCCTCCCGCAGCCGGCTCAGCAGCAGCTGCGCCTCCGCCCGCAGCCGCGCCTCGGGCCCGGGGAGACGCGGCGGCGGGCGGCGGGGCAGCGCCAGCAGGCGGGCCGCGGCCTTGCGGCGGGCGAGCGGCTCCGGGCCGCGGGGCTCGGGGCCAGCCCCCGCGCCGGGAGACTGCAGAAGGCTGCGGAGCAGGCGGCGGAAGGCGGCGGGCGGTAAAGCGCGGTTCTCCAGAAGCGCCAGCCCCACCAGCTGTGGGCAGCGGCCCAGCGTGGGGAAGCCGAGCAGAGGGAACGGCTGAGACCGGCGCAGCCGCCGCCCGAGGGCCTCCCGGAGCAGGGGCCGGGCACGGAACCGGTCATGGAGGTGCTGGAAATACCGGGCCCACTCCAGAGCCCTGTCCAGGGTGAGGGAGTCCCAGTCCCGCACCAACGCGGAACGGGACACAGCCAGGAGCGCCGGCAACTGCTCCACCTGCCCCAGCACTACCTCCATGGCCTCGGGCTTCGGGCGGTGTCCTGCCGGGGCCGTGCCGGGCCGAGCCGGGCCGCGGAGGGATGGCGTTTGTAGCTCCATTGGCTGAGCGGCACGTCAATCCTGTGCGGCCGGGCTTTTGTTAAAGCGGTCGGCACTCACCTTCCGGCCGACCCCCAGTGAGGAGCTGCAAATGGAGGCGAATTAAAATTGTAAAAACTGATGAGTACGGATGATTTTTCTTTTTCTTTTCTTTTTTTTTTTTTTTAAGTAAATCACTCTCCTCTAGGCCTTTCGCCATCTTTAGTGCCCTCCCTTGGACGCATTACAGTAGCTTTATGTATTTATTTATTTATTATATCGTGCCGAGCAAAACCACACGCAGGAGGCGAGGTGAGGCCGCACCAGAGTACAACAGGACAATCACCTCCCGTGACCTTCTACGCTAAGAGGCATAAAAGAATATGTAGCATAGTATTCCTAACCACCCCCTAAGAAATAAACCCCTTCAGGAGTGTGATAATTGATAAAAGATTTGTGTTAATCGTAGAAGTTTTGGAGTTTGTATAAACTAGAATACTTAGATAAGACATGGAACTACATAAAGGGAAATATATGATTAAAACCATTTTGTTTAAATCCCTGTTATTAATATTGTGTTTTCTAAGTAAACTGTATTTGATACCAGTTTGTAAAATGAGGTTTTCCTACAGCCTGATAGATTTTGCAAAATCAGATTTTCTGCCTTTGTGTAATCAATTGTAACTTATCTGCTAAGACCAGACTTTCCACTTTTGCTGTTCTTTATCTACCAAAACCAGATGGTTACTTGACAGATTATCCAGAGATTTCACACAAGCAGTCCCATAGATGTTTTTGGACCACCACTGCTTACCTGCCAAAATTATGACAACAGAAAAAAATAACAATTATTGATTACTACAAGGAAAACCATACTATAAGAAAAGGCTGCAAACCCAGGGTGGATGGAGCATGGAGTGGGCGCTGACCCCTCACGTTCCCCAGCGCTGCTTGCTCCGTCCATATCAAATAAAGCAATCTAAATGTTGCTGAATGTCGAGACTTTTTGTTTCTCATTTATAACAGGAGCAAAGCCCTCCTGCCCCGTCTTTGGGGGTACTTCTCAGTTTCAGTGGTAGCTCAGGCCCTGGAAGGCAGCCATGCCCAAGCTGAGCAGGAAGAAGGGCTTCTGCCAGGGGCTGGGCTCACCGTTCTGCCCCACCAGTTAATGGTTTCATAGCTCATTAGTGATTCTCAGGGCACCAGACTTTCTCCGAGTACCTGTGCCAAGACTCTGGCCACCTGCAGGAATAATGGCAGACACCTGCCCTGGCTGCCTGGGCACCAGTGCCGCTGGGATTTCCCATGCAGATGCCCCCAGACAGCCCGGTGGAAACTGTAACAGTTCTTCTCTGCAGTGGCAAGAGGTGACTCCTCGACTTCCACCTCTGCCAGCTGAAGGACAAATTTACACAACAAGTAAGTTTGGCATGACTTGACACAGCTTATGTGTTGGAGTGACTGTTGTCAGGTGCTTGCCTAATTCCCGCTGCCTCAAGGGCTTCTGCTCAGCTGGGGTATGGGTTCGTTCCCTCCATGCTCATCTCCTTGGCAGAGTTACACTATGTGTTCCTTTAGAGTGAGGAAGTGAGCAGGCTGCTCTGCCTTCTGGCAGTTTCCACAGATGCACCGTGTGCCCCTGCTCCTCAGGGTTGCACCAGTGGCATCTGGGTGCTGGAGCTGGGAGGTTTGGGAGCTTTTGGATATTCCTCTAGAAATTTGCCAGCCCTGTGGCACAATCCTAACCACTGGAGCAGGTCTGGAGGCAGCAGAGTGGCCTGGTGACTGCCTGGTGAACCCCTGGTGCCTTTGGCTGAGCTGGGCTGCAGCAATGCCCAGGAGAGGAGGGTGGACACCCTTCTCTCCCAGCCTGCCAGGACATGGTCCTGTGTCCAGTCATGGGGATAACACTGCCAACCTGCCCAAGCAACTCCTTTAGCTTTCTGAAAGGCACTAGCAGTACCTGGCATAGTACATGAGGTTTGACCAGAATTTACTGCAGGAACCAGCAACA
This sequence comes from Cinclus cinclus, assembly GCF_963662255.1. Taxonomy (NCBI): domain Eukaryota; kingdom Metazoa; phylum Chordata; class Aves; order Passeriformes; family Cinclidae; genus Cinclus; species Cinclus cinclus. The sequence goes on along the minus strand of NC_085051.1, from coordinate 6,110,884 downwards.
GAAACCAAGCTATAAAGCTATGAGCTACAATACTGTAGGGTAAACGATAATGGTCTTTGAAAGAGCATTATGCATTATCCTGCAGAATGTATGTTCTGTACATAGGTAGTGCCGCACATAGTTTCCTCCAAATTTGTTATTAAACAAATTACATTTTTGGGTGATGGAGTATGCAAGTACTCTTGGTAGCTTAGATAGTAAGAGGCACGATACTTGTAGCTCTGACTTCAAACTAGCATGGGTGAAAGACAAGAAAGGTCAACAGCTTGCTTCTACTGCTTTCTTTTCCACTAAGGAAAACTGAAATATGTGGACGGAGCCACTGAAGCCATTAGAATTCTGTCTCACTAGGAATGTGCTGAGACCTTGTCCACAGGTCCTTGCCCTAAAAGTGACGTCAAAGCTGTTGGTGATGAGCTTCTCTAATTCATATCATGCTTCAAAAATAAAGCAAAAGACAGATTAATAAAGTTCTAAGTAAGGATTTAGATACTAAGCTACCTTCCATAGACCCTCTTGTAGACTGCACTAGATGGTTGCTTAGTAAAAGTCTTTTTTAAGCACAGTCACTAAAACAGAGGTCTCATCTGAGTTATTATCCTATTTTCTTATTTCAGTCCTATTTTCTTCTTTCCTATTTTCATTATTTCTTACTTAAAAAACCATGAAGCTGTAGGCTTGATGCTCTAGGTCACCTGTAGGTTGAGGGCCTAATACAGGCATTGGAGTGAAACTGTATGGCCCTTGTTTGTGACTGAAGGAGTTCATAAAATTCCCTCAATGTCAATGGATATAATGTATCTTAAGGTATCATTCTAAAATATATGGTTTTCCCCTGAAAAAACCTCTTTTAAGTTTTCTGTTAACTATTAAACATAGAATTAGCTACAATATCTCTTGTCTAGAAATTTATTGCATTGTTAACAATGGAATTGCTATTGTAATTAATGACTTCATACTTATGTGTCATCTGCCTTACCTGTATATTCCAATGCATATTATAAAATATACAATGAAGAGAAGATGGCTATGCAAACTTTGCAGTTACATAAAGCTGAGTGTAGCACTTTGAGATGTTAGTTTGTGTTTTACTTAAATGAAAAAGTGACAGAAACTTAGAGTGGTTGGAATATAATTCAATATTATGTATATGGTATGTAATATGTAAGATATACATATACACATAGGTTTCTCAGGTTTAATATGGCACATCTTGAATGAAGGGTTGTGGCATAGAGGAAGAAAACCGTTTCAGTGAATTCCATGTTTTATTTTGGTAGGGATGTTTTTGGATGTGCATATGCTCCATGTCATAAAGAAAAAAAGCTATTTCCCTTTACATCAGACAACTTTTCACAAAAAAATCTTTCACATTACTATTCTTTTGCTTTACTGGGTAAAGCATATGTGTTTATATCCTGTGAATGTCTCTGTATCTCTCATTTGAAAGAAATCAAATAATCACATTTGCAGCACCAGGAAACTAACAAAAACAGGTTGTGAAAATCTAAGTAGTCTGGGGAAAACACTGTATCAGGAATACTCTTGCATGTGAAAAGAGATGGCCTGTGTGTTCTAGTGGGTCTCTGTAGAGCTGATTGAAAGATTAATTTGAAAAATTAAATTTGCATTTTACAAAAACTCTGAATATTTCAACATTTTTTAAACTTAGGGTGAAAATTCTAAATATCAGCATTTTAATCAAAAGGGCACAGGTTGACATCTCTGTAATAAAATGTTTCATGCAAAAAGATATCTCTGTGTTTCTAGGTATTGCAGCTGCATTTGGAGTCTCTTGTCACGCTAGAGATGCATATAATGAAAAATAGAACCTAATGTGAAGAAGCAGCAGAATTTTGTATTAGAATTTTAGAATTCATTATAAAATTATTTCAAGGAACGAAAAAAGAAACAAGGTGTCAGTGAGATGGTTATGATTTTGTTGCACAATAGCCGTTTTTGTTGCATAAAACCCGTAAATCTTTTCTCTACTCTCACCATTAGAGGAACTCCTTTTCTTCTCTGAAGTTTGTGATATTATTTGAGACCTTGACCATTCTCAGAATACATTTTAGAATCTTCCACTGCAAGAGTGGGATTGATTGATCTGCTGGTGGTGGTACCATGTAGCAATCAAATTAAATTGAAAAATGGGATTATTTTTTTTTCTCTAGATGTGAATTACTTGCATATGATTTTTAAGAGCTATTACTCTCTTTTCTATGACCAGTCAAGACAGTACTAGCTATGCAAGTTCTAGCTACAGTACTAGCTAGATCTGTGTACTAGATCTAGCTAAGTAATAGCTTGCATAGCCATAGGGCTCTTCCTTAGTAATGAACATTATTACTAAGCATCAGAATTTGTACTTACTATCAACTCATACTAAGACTGTTTCTACCTAATAGTATTGCTGAGTTGTATAGGTATGGTTTAAAAGCACCTGTGCAGTGCTGAGTTGGTTTTCTGTCTGAGGAACACCTTAGGATAGCTGGGAAATACTTGGGAAGTACTGAAAGACTGTGGGGGTGAGGTAGAGAGTTACTATTGGGGAAGGGGATAGGAAAGGGGAAGTTCATGTTAGGATGGCAGGAGATACAGTAGGAACACAGAGATGGGGTGGATAGAATAGTGAGTGGATTTTCAGATAGCACTCTGCACAGAGTGCACGATCCTGCTTGATCACTCTTTTTAAAAGAACCCAAAAGTTTATTTCTAGGCTTCATATAGGTCTTTGATTGTTTGTTATCAACCTGCTTCATCTACTAATGATGCTTGTAGTAGTCTCTCGTACTGGTTTTTGGTGTGTTTGGATGTGTAATTCATGTTATGTAAACTATACAGTCTCTCTATTTTTACCTAACAAGAAATGAAACTTACAATGATACCTTAAAGAAAATCGTACAGAAGAATCATCACTTCATTACACAGTCTGAAAAAATAACCTTTGTTATGTCTTATTAGAAAGCAAAGAAGAAAACAGAAGAGAGAACAGGGTGTATCTTAAATTATAGGCTAGAGCACAGATTTACAATTGCAGCACATTGTATTGTTTAGATATCCACTATATGCTTCTTCTAAGTTGATGTGATAGTATGAACGGGGATGGCCAGTGTTTCTTGTGTTGTAGGTTTTCTTTCTGTTTTGTTGTTTGGTTTGTTTGTTTTTCCCCAATAAAGTCTATTTTTTAATGTATTTATTTTTATTGCTGAAATGAGCATTGAGAGTTTTTGGACTATTCATCTATGGTTGTGTTAAGCTATAGCAAATATTCCTCCATTACAGCTTTTGACTGAGAACATACATGGCAAGGAAAGTTGATGAGGAAGTAAGAGAAGTGTCTGTTAGATACAAAAATCTGGGAAGTAATTTTCACAGCTCCCTGAAAACAAGCCCAATTTTCAGTGAAGCACTGCAAAACAGTTTCACAAGCCTTGCATTTAATATGAAATACTGTGCTGTTTTAGCTAAGCTGAGAAATCAAGTAAAAGATTCATATGAAGTTTTATAGAACTGGTGAGTTTCTTCACTCTGCTTATGGAGCCAGTAAAATTTTCCCTGGCAGAAAATAGCAGTTTTGAAGCAAAATTGGTCAAGGTAGCCAGAAGTCTGGATTTCATTGTTATATTATCCTTCCTCTCCAAAGTCGTCTTGGCTATAAAATGGTTATACTTTTTTTCCTGAAGAAAAATTTAGGACATTGTCTACTCATTCTAACTGACATTATTAAAACTCCATAATGGTCTTTCCTTAGATAAGGGGGTGTTGTTGTAAATTATAATAATACATTGAGAGATGTATGATCATCTTCAATATTCACTAATATTCACTTTCTAAGTGTAAGGATATTTGTTTAGCTGCCTCAAATTGTGTGTTAGGTACAAGTTTGCCACGCTTACATGTAGTGAAGACTCTAAATTTGTGAATTATTCTTGTAAAATTTCTTTCTATTTGTGCAACAACCTCTGTGGAAAATGGAGGTTATTAGTCAAGCCACTGCCTGGCAGACTATTTCACCCCTTCCATATTTTCTGGTGATGTACTTAGATGCATTTTTTTGTGTGTCAATATAATCTCTCAAGATCTCAAAAAAGAGCAAGGCTGTGGTGGGCTTTTGGTATGAGAACAGATCAAATTGTGCAATAAAGGTGTTGAACTTACACATTTGTGCATCAGCATGAGCCTCAGACTGTGCAAAAGGCATATCTGTCATGAGTAGGATTTCCCCTGAAACCTCTAAGTCCTGCTTGTAGTGTATCATTGGATTAGTAGCAATGCTCATTTGTGATGAGTCAGGCTGTGATTGTAGTAACTGGTGTCAATGGCCAAGCATCAGTTTTATAATGCACTAGAGTGAAAATTGATTGAAATTCAGCATGTTGAAAGAATGCTATATATAGCATGTCACTGAGATAACATAAACCTCACTCTAATTCACCTATGCCTGGCTATACCAAAACTGATTTATATATATATATATAAAAAATACGGATTTTGCTGCCTAGCTCTATTTCTAGTTTTGAACTATGAGGCAGAACTATACCAGCAAAACTACTAAGCTAGGGTATATAGCTCTTCAGTATCATAGACATAAACATAAGTGTAACTGGCTGGCAAATGGAGTCACCTTTTTCTGTGTGAATAATCAATTAGAAGTTAAGTTAGTACATTCAGAGTTCCCTTGCACCACAGGAGCATTGTATGCCCTCCAAAAAACAGTTGCTGTGGTTATGCATGTATTAGCTACAACAAGTTTTGCCTTAGGTTGTTCAAGTTAATGCATTTTTAACTTTTATTTGCTGTGAGATAAGAGCATGCATTAATTTTGCTTAGCTGATGAATGGTAAAGTACTGAGCTGTGTGCTTTGGTCGCTTGCCTTTGTTTGTGATGCCCCTTAGAGAGATTTAATTTGCTGCCTGATGTGGTGGTGGGCTTCATAGGTCACAGCATGCACGGATTAGTTTGCCTACATGCCTTCTTTTCCTTTAAGCCAAGAAAGCTCTTATCTACTTATCTTAAGTACTTTTCTTACAGGATCGGGTGCATAAATCCATCCTTCTGAACCATTCTCCTAGCTTGAACCCAACCCCCTTTTTGTGGGGCACCTGTTAAGAACTGTCTTAAAGAGCTATCTGTTTTAGAGATAATTTTATCAGAATCCTCTGAAAATAACATTCTATAAAACTTGGGGCTGGCTATGCTAAGGGTTTGGAATTTTGATAAGTAATACTTTAGTACATGTTTGAAGTGGAGCATACTCTAACTAAGCTTAGTCTAGCACCACAGGTTTAGTATTGAATGACAAAATATCTATAAAATTATTGGAAGAAAAAGAATATGAATGTTTAAGAATAACAACTAAAAATTCTTTCCTACTTGTAGATTCTATGTATTTCCATGACACTTAACCTGCTGTCATGCACAAGAGTTGAGGGAGATTTCATAAACACATTTTCATTTTGTATTTGGCTATATTTTTCATTTACATAAAAAGATATATAAAACTCTATGTAAGACAACTATGTATCGAGCCATTTATATGTGTATGTCTGGGCTCTAATAACAGAAATAATTTGCATTATTCACTTTCATTGCCATAATATCGTGAAAACATCTCAAAATTGTCAGATACCACTCTTTTGCTGCTCTATACAGTGTCTTTACAAATAATACATCTGTGTATTCAGAGAGAGCTACACTAAAACACATATATGCACATGCTGGGTATACATTTCTTTTTTTGAGCATTAAGGCTTTTACATATCTGTTGTTTCCATTTTCATGTCTCCAAAGCTTTTATGTGAATTTTTCCAGCGCATTTCTCATTATTCTCTCAACTTTTACTCTACTGAATGGCTGTGGCTTCCAGACATATAACCTTAAAAGTCCTGGGAGAATTTACATAAAGACAATAAAACCAAGGAAATGGAAACCACAGAATGTATACATGATTTTTTTTTTTTTCAGTCTTTGCTAAGAAGCTCATTGGTTAATATTTACAAATGAATCTGATTTTCCATTTTAACATCCTTTTCATTGTGAAGTAAATGTGGTAGAGTGGGATGGCAAGAATAATTCTTGAAGTGAAGAGGAGCTTATATGTGAATGTCATTAAAGTAAAAAGATTTTACTTTTCTCCATCCTAGTATATCAAGAAGAACATCCCATTAAAAAAATCACATAAATGTTTGAATCAAGCAAATGTTAATGAAAGCTTTAAAGGGATTTTTCTTCCTGTTTAAAAAAACCTGTAAGGATTTGTTTGCTGGTTTATTTATGTAAACACATAGAAAGGAATACTGGATTCTGTTATCTACACTCATCCTCTAAAAGCAGATCATCAAAACTCATACAGCCACTTCTAATATCAGTAGTGCAATAAAACTATTTTGGTTTCTATTGAGAGCTGCTTGCTAATACCGTGTTGTGTACCTGTCTCAAAAATGCCTCTAGCAGTTAAAGGTTTTTTTTCCTAACTCCAGAGTTTTAAACTGAATGGTATTCTTTAAGAAGATTTTTTTCCACTTTTTACTGAAAACAAAGATATTTAATTAGTAAGAAGGCCCAGAGCCCAAAATGCATTGGTGTTGTGGATTCTACAGCAGTTAGGCTTATTTATTTCATGGCAATTGCATATTATTTTGGTTGACTTGATTCCTAATCCAGTGCACTAACAGTATGTGTAATGGCAAAGACTGGAGCTTTTGTGTATATCCACAAAGCATGACAATATAGGCAACATATGGAGTATGATATGCTATTTCATAGCTGGTCCTGAAATGCTGCTATTAGCTTTCCCAGTTAACAGTGTTGCCCTGTACTTGCAAAAAAAAGAATAGCAACGGGCTAAAAAAAAGGCAGCAGAGATGAGATTCTGGCACAAAGGATATTTGCAGAACACTATCAGCCAGCAGAAGAACATTATTGTGCAGTTTGTACCTGTGGATTGGGTGATGGTGATGGGTGAAGTCCTAGAACTAAAGGAAAAGTCTAAAAGTCTGATTTAATAAAGGGATTTTTTTTGTTAATTCCTTTTGTTTGGTTGTTTTTTTGGGGGGGGGGGGGGAGAGAGGGGGGCATTTTTTGGTTTTTCGGGGTTTATTGATTAAAAAACCAGTAGCAGCAGCCCAGTATTAAACCTGGAAGTAATACAATCTATATTAATTCCATTTGTTCTAACAAAAAGAGCAAAACCAGTACTCTTAATAGAAACTACTGTTGAAATTATCCTCATATTTGTTGATATTATAATACCTTTTTGTATTTTGAGACACATATATTGGTAACTTCATCAAGGAATAATTATTCTGTTAGAAATGAATTTGAGTTTTATATTCTGCATGGAGAAAATGACATGAAACAATGAAAAAAATTGTGTCTGGTTTTCTCTGTGTGAAATGCTGATGCTCATCAGCATTTGAAAGAGTGTGAAGTTCTGTTAACTGGCAACTTACAACCCTTGGGGGCTGGAATTGGTTCCTTTGCTTTTTGTAAAAGGAGCTGGATCTAATAATTCTTAGAAAATGGACAATGTGGGTCAAGTCTTCAAGACAAAACTTGCCAGTGATTGACTGTTCTAAACCACCTAAGGGAGTTAGGCACCTTGCCACAATAGCAAGTCAATGGGAACCAGATGCCTTAGGGTCTTGAGAGCTCTTGAAAATTTCTGTCCTAAGAGAGATGATTGTGTCCAAATTAGGAATCCTCATTCGTGCAGTGAAAGTATCTTGTGCATCTGGCAGCAGTCAGGATTTATATGGGGAAATCAGCAGTTTGTAATCTGGGTGTAACTCACCTGACTACTGCAGTGGATAGATGCTATGAACTATATTACAGAAATTATTTATCCGAGGAAATAGTTCAGTGCATTTCCATGGGAGTAATCTGAGTGATTTTTTAATCTCAGAATACACTTTGGTTCTATTTTCTTTAGTGGTCTTTGCTATCAAAACAATGATTTCTCTATGAGTGATAGATTAGAATTTTCTACTAAATGAAATTATGAAATAAAATTACTTTGGCTAAATCAAAATTTACATGTTAGTTTACATAAAATCAGTCTACTCTATCCAAAGGACTTGGGAAAGAAGAAAGGGTCATGTCAACCCCTGTCCTGTTGACAAAATTGAGATATGTGTTCTAAACTACCATTTCTCTTGCTCGTGTGCAAAAACCACAGAAGACATCGAACTGGAAATGTAGAGACTACCTGCTAGGATGCAGTGGTTCCTCAGAGAATAGGCTTGGAATGGGCTGATATTCAGGACAGAAAATGTTTATGTCTCCTTTTGCTTACAATATATTCAGGGTGTTTCGTTTGTTTTCCTGGATTTCTGGTAGCATTTTATTCTTTGTAGTTTCCAATGAATTTACAATGAATTCCAATGAATTTCCAATTCCAGCCAATGCATCAGTGTCTCAGGTAACTTGAATTAACTAGTACTTGGGAAGTACTGAAAGATAATGGTGCAAAATAACAATATGGATCTCAATTTTTAAATTTTTATTTTACATGTGGTTTAAATTAATAAATTGCAAATCGCAACTTCAGTCCTGTTCCAAGCATGTCTCAGTTGTTATATTAATGGACATAAACACAAATTTAATCCACGAGGTTTGGCCATGGATTTCCCACTAAATTTGTCTGTGAAGTAATTCAGCATCCCAGTTCTTAACATACCCAGTCAGTTACAACTGGTCTGCCATGTTCAGCAAAATCAGTGGAACTGTACCATATCCCAGGGGAGGGTTATGTTGCACTTTGGAAAACTGGGAGACTCTGTAGCCTTTTATTTAATTTTTAAAATATCTTTTCAAGGAAAGCTGTTCCATACTCTCAAAAATTTACATGTTGTGGGTGTGGCATTCTTCGTACTTGCTAAAGAGTGTAATTCTTTGTACTTTCATGGAAGTGTAACCTCGTGGCTTCATTCACATTTTTTAATTTTTCTGAATTTGTTATGACCTACCCAAGAAGACAAGGGTTGCCCAGATTCTTGTTAATAGATAATTTGGGATGGATTAGAGGAAATGACCCTGAACAATCAGTTTTCATATATTCAAATTTTTATATATATATATATGTATGTATGTATGTATGTATATGTGGGTGTATGTGCGTATGTATATACAGGGTTTATTTTAGAACAATTTGTTTGCCATGAAAAGGACATATGTAGCTGTTTTGGTTATTATTATCTATTGTAATATAGCAATATAAAGATAACACTGCAAAACCTGTATAAAGAAAAAAGAAAGCAAGCATTAGAGAAGAAAGATACATAGTCACCACCCGTGGATCAGGCAAGGAGGCTTGATTGTTGCAATTTCAGTGTCCCTTGATCAAAGAAATAGTGACAGTCTTGATACATCTGGAGTGGGGAAAGTGCAAGAAATACAAAGTTCAATTGGTTAATACAGGCTCAGATCCAGGTGGGAGTTTCACACTGTATGCTGTAACACTGGATCACAGGGCACTTTGTTTTTTTGTTTTGTTTTTTTTTTTTTTTTTTAGTTAATGGCACTTCTAGGACATGACAGCTGTCTGTCACTCCAGTGTAGTTGGCCCAGTTATGGCCCATCAGAGGGATAAATATGTTCGTGTGATTGTAGTGGTGCTTCTTCCAGGAGGGAGTTTTTGCACCTGAGCCAATTATGTAAGGGGGCAGATTGGCATGATGAAAAACACTACCCCACCTTGAAGGATCTGCTTCTTATGGGCCTCTTCTCTTATCTGGCATAAAAACCAGCTTGTGGCTCCCACCTTGTGCACCTTCTCTGCATCTGGGCAATTACTTTGCACACCCTCTGTGAAAACACCTGTTGCTTTTGCAAATGGCTGTTTTTTTGAGTCATTAACTAATGACATTCCAGTCTCACAGCATTTCTTCTGATTTGCCTTTTATAATGTCTCATGGAGAAGAAGACAGTGAACTTAGCCTATTCACAGGATATAAAATATCATTATATATTCTGCTTAGGCTACCTATTTATTATTAGGTCAACAATCTAGTTTTTATTATCAGAGTAATAAAAATTACAGTTAGCCTAAGAACACTATAATTTTTATCTCTGTCCAGGAAGACTTCATGTATGTTACAGCACATGTGTATCACCAGTTATGCCATGACAGATCACTGCATAATTTTGTTTACCATACTTTTTTTCCTACAGATGAAAATTTCACATCCATAGCTATGAGGATGGAAATAGAGGTCCTTATGATGGATTTAGACCCTAGCACTTGTGTATATCAAGACTGCAGTATTCCAGATTGCTGTTTTTCCCTTTGTTGTTGTTGTTGTTGTTGCTGTATGAAGCCTGAGGGCCACAGATGCACAGTACTATATTTGGTAGCAAATTCCATATGGAATTACTAGCATATCATACTGTTGTATCATTCAGACAACCCTTCTAAGTATTTATCCTTAGTTGTTTGGTCTGCTTGGTTCCTATTTCTTCTCACTTTTGAGACCTACAATATTTTGTACAAGCAGGTATTTTACATTTATTGAATTATTTCTTGATTTAATTATTATGTGGGCTCTTTGCATGGAATTGTGGCAGATGAAGAAATATAAATGTCCTTAACTTAAAGATCACACAGAATAAGTTTTAATAATGGAATTATGACTGGTCTTATTTGTAAGCATGGCTATAATGTTCCCAAGATTAAAAAACTAGCTTTCTGTCTCTATCTTTCTCTCCTCATTGTTGGTTTGGGGCATTTGATTTTGAAGTTGTTCTGCAATTTGATCTTAATAAAAGTTTCTCAATGCATTTCAGCAACATACATCATTAATGTGGGAAGCTGGGTAACCAGTCCCATCACTGCTTGTAATTCAGCCTATGGCAGGCAGGAAAAGAGAACAGTTTCAGCCAGCCTCAGTGAAGAAAACATGCCCAGGGCATTTGGCTGTAGCATAAAAAGAGATGCATCAGGCTCTCCCAAGAGGAAAACTAAATGTGTATGTTGTTGAACAAAACCAACTCCCTATTTTGATGCTGATATGGTTAACAGAATAAAGAACCATTCCCAATGAAGGAAAGGATAAACTGGAAAAGGATGATCTGTTGATTGCAGGTGCTGAAGTAACATCTTGAAAATATAAACACAGTCTTGTTAGCAATTAGCTATTCCCTTATCATGTTTCATATTGTAACACTGTGAACTGGGAATTTTCTCCTGAAGGAAAATTGTCCTTACATGAAGTATGAAGTATGATTCTGCTATTGATCAACCTCTTCACAATAAGAATGCTTGTAAAAGAGGTAATACACTAAAAAAGTAATATTTTAATTTGTTTACTCTTCAGTCTGTGACATCAAAATGTTTAATGTTACCTCACAAAGCTCATGAGACATACTCAATAATCATGTTAGAGACTGTAACTTTGAAGCATCTGGAAGATTAAATAACTTTCCCTTAATAACTTAAATACTTTGAGATCACACACAGATTTCTTGTTTTGTTATGGCAGCAAGTGATTACCAGAGCCAGGATTATTCCCAAACTACCTCATTTCCCTTCTCTATTAGCATTTTACCATATACGTGGCTTGCAGGATAAGGAAGAAGGAAAGACAGGGAAAGGAAATAAATGCAGGGTGCTTCTATAAATCAGCTTAATAAATCAAGGCTATCTTTACATGATTTTTGGTGTCCACTGGCATCAGACGACTTTATGAGCTTATGTTTTATGAATGTCTATTTTACAGATGGGGAAAAAAAATAAAAAGTGATTTAGCAAAACTCATAGAACAGATATATTTGCAGAGCTGGGAAAAGGAATCAAATCTCCCAAACCCACAAGACAGGAATAACTTATTAAACGAGCTGGCATTCACCCTGTTTCACTTGGCAACGTAGTACGGTGCAGAGGGAATGGTGTTCTTTCCATTAGGAATGCTTTGATGATGACACCGTAATAGAAGAATGAAAAGGAATGCTGGACTTGAAGCATTCCTTAAGGTATAAGATTGACTGTTTGAATTGTGAGTTGGAAAAAAAGTCCTGGAAAAATATAGCAATAGAGGTAGTATCTCAACAATAGCTTCTGTGGAAATTTAATTTGGAATGTTGAAGGAGAAAGTAAAGGGTTAAGGGATAAATGCTGAACAGCTGTGTCAGAAGCACCAGGGAAAAGATTGGAAGAACTGTGAAGGCAGCATGAGAAGAAACTCAGGCTTACAGAAACCTAAGTGTGAACCTAATTTTCACCTGTAAGTATCATCCTGCCTCTCTTCCTTTACGTTGCTATGAATTCAGGCAATGAATTTTTAATTTCCTTGTTACAATGGCAGGTTTATTACAAATTACATGTTTTGTGACCATGCATCATTTTGAATAGGGTAGAATTTTTTGCTTCACAGATGTAGCAATGTACAAAAAATAGAACAGGTAGAAAAATAGAACTGAACTTGTGAGATAGCCAAAGTATCTTCTGATTTTTGGGGCCTTGATATGGAAACAGGATCCTAAATTGAACTGCAGAAGTTGTTCCAGTGACTAGGGTGGTGTAGTTTGATGAAATTGTTTTCATTAGGTAGTCACTAGGGAAGAAGGATATGTTTGTCTCACATAAAATACCTCTGAATGCCACATATTTCCTTTGGGATTGACCTTAGCACTTTCATCTAGAGGTATCAGATCAGTACTTCTACTGAAAAACATTTTTCCCCATTGAGTAAAATATTACATCTCTGACAAGTACAGGCTGAAGTGGTCTGGGAAATATCAGTGTGGTTATGATGAAGCTAGGAAGACTTTGAATTGAGTCCATATACTTCTTGGTAAGAAGAGATTTAAAACTATGTCTATAGTTATCTGCAGTTCACTTAGATTTGGCATAATTGCTGATAATTTTGTTCTTATGAACTAGGCTCAAAAAAAAAAAGCCTCATCTGATTTTATTAGTGGGAGTTTCACTGTAAGGGAAAGAATTGTAACCTGGTTAATTATAAACAAAAGTCAACAAACTATTTTCATAAAGCCCAATAACAAAGGGAATAAGTTAAAGGGAAGGAAAAATTGAAGCAATGGATCTTAATGATTAAAAGAAAACCTAGATCCCTGTCAAGAGAAGGAAGATATCCAAAGTGAAAAGAAAAAGAAGGAAGGCAGGAATTTGACCAGCCATGGGGGAAGTGGGTGAGCAGGCATTATTATTCTGTTAGAACATTCTCTGTTTAAAATGATTTTTGAGTTCTTGAAAAACTGTTTGGTCTTCTGCTATTCTTGGTCTGGAAATGTTGTGAGTTTCAAGAAACTGCAATGTATGCATGGGAATGCTTTGTGTTGGAATTGCCACCCAAACACAGCATTCATCTGTTAATTCCTATGAAAATTAGTTTATTAGTATTTTGATTCAGCTACTATAAAAGAAGAAGCTGATACAATG